>NC_057803.1:538533600-538534010 GCF_018294505.1 Triticum aestivum
GGCCGAGACGGCGACGGCGACATGGACGGCGGCGAGAGGCTTCGGCCGTGGTGGGGAGCGGCGCTACGGCACGGGAACGGGAGGGAGAAGAGAGGGGAACGGCGGCGGAGCTCACCGCGATCACGCAGAGCAGCACAGCGGGGTCGGGGAGGACCTGGTGACGGCGAATCGACGTCGGCGGACGGCGGAGCCCGAGGAGGAAGACGGTGGCGATGGCGGCTACACAGGGCGTCCGGAGGTTCGTGGCTCGACGAGGAGGTGGAGGGGGTTGTGGCGGAGCTCGGGGGCTCTACGGAGGGGCGAGGGGACGGCGGGGAGCGCGTCGGTGACGAGCTGCGGCGGCGGCAGTGCTTCGGGTGAGAGGGAGAGAGAGCAGGGGGAGAGGAGGAGGGCGAGGGAGAGTGAGAGCG
>NC_057803.1:538534235-538598197 GCF_018294505.1 Triticum aestivum
TGAGAGCGGTGCGGGCAGCTGCGTGGCGACGTCCGGGGCCTCGAGGGCGAGAGAAGGAAGCAGGAGGTGGCCAGCAGGGGGGGAGGTGGTGCGCGCGCGTGCCGGCGAGCGTCGGGCACACGCCCGTCCCCCTGGCAGAGGAGGAAGGCGACAGGGGAGGGGGGGCCAGGCGGGCTGGGCCGCCTCCTGGCTGGGCCGGCCTGCTGCTGCTGGGCTGCGCAGGGGAGGGGAGGCCAGGTAAGCCCCTCCTTCTTTTATTTTTTTTTGTTTTCTAATTTTTTTTTGGCATTTGTTTTGATTTAATAAATATATTAAATCATTTAATTTTATTATGCCAATTTTTGCAGGAGCTGGATATATTATTCCAGAGCTCTTTTATAAATGGCATAAGTTTTGGGCCATATTTCATATATATAGAAATATATTTCCAATGCAAATATTTATCGAATTAATCCAAATGGCCAAAATTAATGTCCATGAGCTCCTAAAAATATTGTTTTGATTTTTATCTCTGTCCAATATTTTCAGAGGGCAACATGAGCATTTTCTTGGACCCTTTTGGAGAAATTTTTATTTGGGTCATTTTCAAAAGTGATTCTGAGGGTTCCACCAATCCTCATTTCAAATTTAAATGAAGTTTAAATATGATGCACAAATAGCTAGCTAGCCTAGGTCATACCAGACTAGGGATGTGACATCGTACGTCTTCATGATTGACCGATCCTAGTACCAAAAGTACGGCACCTCCGCGATCTGCACACGTTCAGCTCGGTGATGTCCCATGAACTCACGACCCAGTAGAGTGTCGAGGGAGAGCTTCGTCAACACGATGGCGTGATGACGGTGATGATGATGCTACCAGGACGGGGCTTCACCTAAGCACCGCTACGATATGACCGAGGTGGATTATTGTGGAGGGGGGACCGCACACGGCTGGAAACTATCAACTTGTGTGTTCTAGGGTGCCCCCTGCCCCCGTATATAAAGGAGTAAGTGGGGACGCCGACCGGCCTTGGGGCGCACCAAGGAGAGGGAGGAGTCCTCCTCCTAGTAGGAGTAGGACTCCCCCTTTCCTAGTCCAACTAGGAAGAAGGAGGGGGAAGGAAAGAGAGGGAGAGAGGGAGGGAAAGAGGGGGCGCCGGCCCCCCTCGTCCAATTCGGACTCCCAAGGGGGGGCGGCCATCCCTATGGCCCTTCCTCTCTCTCACACAAGGCCCATGCTGGCCCATTAGTTCCCCCGGGGGTTCCGATAACCCCCCGGCACTCCGATAATTATCCGGTGACCTCCGGAACTCATCCGGTGTCCGGATATAGTCATCCAATATATCAATATTTTTGTCTCGACAATTTCGAGACTCCTCATCATGTCCGTGATCACATCTGGGACTCCTAACTATCTTCAGTACGTCAAAACATATAAACTCATAATACCGATCGTCACCGAATGTTAAGCGTGCGGACCATATGGGTTCGAGAACTATGTAGACATGACCGAGACACGTCTTCGGTCAATAAACAATAGAGGAACCTGGATGTTCATATTGGCTCCCACATATTCTACGAATATCTTTATCGGTCAAACCGCATAATGATATACATTGTTCCCTTTGTCATCAGTATGTTACTTGCCCGAGATTCGATCATCGGTATCTCAATACCTAGTTCAATATCGTTACCGGCAAGTCTCTTTACTCGTTCCGTAATGCATCATCCCATAACTAACTCATTAGTCACATTGCTTGCAAGGCTTATATTGATGTGCATTATCGAGAGGGCCCAGAGATACCTCTCCGACAATCGGAGTGAGAAATCCTAATCTCGATCTATGCCAACTCAACAAACACCATCGGAGACACCTGTGGAGCACCTTTATAATCAGACAGTTACGTTGTGACGTTTGGTAGCACACAAAGTGTTCCTCTGGTATTCGGGAGTTGCATGATCTCATAGTGATAGGAACATGTATAAGTTATGGAGAAAGCAATAGCAACAAACTAAACGATCATCGTGCTAAGCTAACGGATGGGTCAAGTCAATCACATCATTCTATAATGATATGATCCCGTTAATCAAATGGCAACTCATGTCTATGGTTAGGAAACATATACATCATTGATTCAACGAGCTAGTCAAGTAGAGGCATACTAGTGACATTCTATTTTTCTATGTATTCACACATGTACTAAGTTTCCGGTAAATACAATTCTAGCATGAATGATAAACATTTATCATGATATAAGGAAATATAAATAACAACTTTATTATTGCCTCTAGGGCATATTTCCTTTAGTCTCCCACTTGCACTAGAGTCAATAATCTACTTCACATCGTCATGTGATTAGTTCACATCTTCATGTGACTAATACCCAAAGGATTTACTAGAGTCAATAATCTAGTTCACATTGCTATGTGATTAACACCCAAAGAGTGATCATGTTTTGCCTGTGAGAGAAGTTTAGTCTACGGGTCTGCAACATTCAGATCTGTATGTATTTAGCAAATTTCTATGTCTACAATACTTTGCATAGAGCTACTCTAGCTAATTGCTCCCACTTTCAATATGTATCTAGATCGAGACTTAGAGTCATCTAGATCGGTGTCAAAAGCTTGCGTCGACGTAACTCTTTATGATGAACTCTTTTATCACCTCCATAACCGAGAAATATTTCCTTAGTCCTCTAAGGATAATGTTGACCGCTGTCCAGTGATCTACTACTATATCACTATTGTACTCCCTTGCCAAAATCACACTAAGGTATACAATAGGACTGGTACACAGCACGGCATACTTTATAGAACCTATGAGTGAGGCATAGGGAATAACTTTTCATTCTCTTTCTATTTTCTACAGTGGTCGGGTTTTGAGTCTTTACTCAACTTCACACCTTGCAACATAGGCAAGAACTCCTTCTTTAACTGTTCCATTTTGAACTACTTCAAAATCTTGTCAAGGTATGTACTCATTGAAAAATCTTATCAAGCGCCTTGATCTATCTCTATAGATGTTGATGCTCAATGTGTAAGCAGCTTCACCGAGGTATTTCTTTGAAAAACTCCTTTCAAACACTCCTTTATGCTTTCCAGAAAATTCTACATCATTTCCGATCAACAATATGTCACTCGCATATACTTATCAGAAAGGCGGTAGTGCTCCCACTCACTTTCTTGTAAATACAGGCTTCACCGCAAGTCTGTATAAAACCATATGCTTTGATCAATTTATCAAAGCATATATTCCAACTCCGAGATGCTTGCACCAGTCCATAGATGGATCGCTGGAGCTTGCACACTTTGTTAGCACCTTTAGGATTGACAAAACCTTCTTGTTGCATCATATACAACTCTTCTTTAAGAAATCCATTAAGGAATGCAGTTTTGACATCCATTTGCCGGATTTCATAAAATGTGGCAATTGCTAACATGATTCGGACAGACTTAAGCATTGCTACGAGTGAGAAAATCTCATTGTAGTCAACATCTTGAACTTGTCAAAAGCCTTTTGCGACAATTCGAGCTTTGTACATAGTAACACTACTATCAGCGTCCGTCTTCCTCTTGAA
This sequence comes from Triticum aestivum, assembly GCF_018294505.1. NCBI lineage: Eukaryota > Viridiplantae > Streptophyta > Magnoliopsida > Poales > Poaceae > Triticum > Triticum aestivum. The sequence goes on from NC_057803.1 coordinate 538,537,796, forward strand.
ATTCCATTTATTCTTAATGGCTCACCGATCATTGGGCAAGTCAATCAAAGTCCATACTTTGTTCTAATACATGGATCCCATCTCAGATTTCATGGCCTCAAGCCATTTCGCGGAATCTGGGCTCATCATCGCTTCCTCATAGTTCGTAGGTTCGTCATGGTCTAGTAACATGGCTTCCAGAACAGGATTACCATACCACTCTGGTGCGGACCATACTCTGGTTTACCTACGAGGTTCCGTAGTAACTTGGTCTCAAGTTTCATGATCATCATCATTAGATTCATCACTAATTGGTGTAGGAATCACTGGAACTGATTTCTATGATGAACTACTTTCCAATTCGGGAGAAGGTACAATTAACCCATCAAGTTCTACTTTCCTCCTACTCACTTCTTTCGAGAGAAACTCCTCCAGAAAGGATCCATTCTTAGCAACAAATATCTTGCCTTCGGATCTGTGATAGGAGGTGTACCCAACAGTTTCCTTTGGGTATCCTATGAAGACGCACTTCTCTGATTTGGGTTTGAGCTTATCAGTTTGAAACTTTTTCACATAAGCATCACAACCCCAAACTTGAATAAACGACAACATTGGTTTCTTGCCAAACCATAGTTCATACAGTGTCATCTCAACGGATTTAGATGGTGCCCTATTTAACGTGAATGCAGCTGTCTCTAATGCATAACCCCAAAACGATATGATAAATCGGTAAGAGACATCATAGATCGCACCATATCTAATAAAGTACAGTTATGACGTTCGGACACACCATTATGTTGTGGTGTTCCAGGTGGCGTGAGTTGTGAAACTATTCCGCATTGTTTCAAATGAAAGACCAAACTCGTAACTCAAATATTCTCCTCCACGATCAGATCATAGATACTTAATTTTCTTGTCATGATGATTTTCCACTTCACTCTAAAATTCTTTGAACTTTTCAAATGTTTCAGACTTATGTTTCATCAAGTAGATATACCCATATCTGCTCAAATCATCTATGAAGGTAAGAAAATAACGATATCCGCCACGAGCATCAACACTCATCGGATTGCATACATCAGTATGTATTATTTCCAATGAGTCGGTTGCTTGCTCCATTGTTCCAGAGAACGGAGTTTTAGTCATCTTGCCCACGAGGCATGATTCGCAGGCATCAAATGATTCATAATCAAGTGATTCCAAAAGCCCATCAGCATGGAGTTTCTTCATGCGCTTTACACCAATATGACCTAAACGGCAGTGCCACATATAAGTTGCACTATCATTATTAACTTTGCATCTTTTGGCTTCAATATTATGAATATGTGTATCACTACGATCGAGATTCAATAAACCATTCACCTTGGGTGTATGACCTCAGAAGGTTTTATTCATGTAAACAGAATAACAATTATTCTTTGACTTAAATGAATAATCGTATTGCAATAAACATGATCCAATAATATTATGCTCAATGCAAACACCAAATAACATTTATTTTAGGTTCAACACTAATCCCGAAGGTAAAGGGAGTGTGCGATGGTGATCTTATCAACCTTGGAATCACTTCCAGCTCACATTATCACCTCACCCTTAACTAGTCTGTGTTTATTTTCCAACTCCCATTTCGAGTTACTACTCTTAGCAACTGAACCAGTATCAAATACTGAGGGGTTGTTATAAACACTAGTAAAGTACACATCAATAACATGTATATCAAATATACTTTTGTTCACTTTGCCATCCTTCTTATCCGCCAAGTACCTAGGGCAGTTCCACTTCCAGTGACCATTTCCTTTGCAGTAGAAGCACTCAGTTCCAGGCTTGGGTCTAGCTTTGGGCTTCTTCATGGGAGCAAAAACTTGCTTGTTATTCTTCTTCAAAGTTCCTCTTTCTTTCCCTTTTCCCTTTTCTTGAAACTAGTGGTCTTGCTAACCGTCAACACTTGATGCTATTTCTTGATTTCTACCTTCGCCGATTTCAGCACCGCAAAGAGTTTGGGAATTACTTTCGTCATCCCTTGCATATTATAGTTCATCACTAAGTTCTAGTAACTTGGTGATAGTAACTAGAGAACTTTGTCAATTACTATCTTATTTGGAAGATTAACTCCCACTTGATTCAAGCAATTGTAGTACCCAGACAATCTGAGCACATGCTCACTGGTTGAGCTATTCTCCTCCATCTTATAGGCAAAGTACTGTTAGAGGTCTCCTACCTCTCGACACGGGCATGAGCATGAAATACCAATTTCAACTCTTAGAGCATCTTATATATATATATATATGCTCTGTGGCATTCAAAAACATTTTTGATGTCCCGGTTCTAAGCCGTAAAGCATGGTGCACTAAACTATTAAGTAGTCATCATACCGAGCTTTGTCAAACGTTCATAACATCTGCATTTGCTCCTGCAATAGTTATGTCACCTAGCGGTGCATCAAGGACATAATTCTTGTGTGCAGCAACGAGGATAATCTTCAGATCATGGATCCAATCCGCATCATTGCTACTATCATCTTTCAACATAGTTTTCTCTAGGAACATATCATAAATAAAATGAGGGAGCTGTATGCGAGCAATTGATCTACAACATAGATATGCAAATACTATTAGGACTAAGTTCATGATAAATTTAAGTTCAATTAATCATATTACTTAAGAACTCCCACTTAGATAGACATCCCTCTAATCATCTAAGTGATCACGTGATCCATATCAACTAAACCATGTCCGATCATCACGTGAGATGGAGTAGTTTTCAATGGTGAACATCACTATGTTGATCATATCTACTATATGATTCACGCTCGAACTTTCGGTCTCAGCGTTCTGAGGCCATATATGCATATGCTAGGCTCGTCAAGTTTAACCCGAGTATTCTGCATGTGCAAAACTGGCTTTACCCGTTGTATGTGAACGTAGAGCTTATCACACCCGATCATCACGTGGCGTCTTGGCACGACAAACTGTAGCAACAGTGCATACTCAGGGAGAACACTTATACCTTGAAATTTAGTGAGAGATCATCTTATAATGCTACCGCCGAACTAGCAAAATAAGATGCATAAAGGATAAACATCACATGCAATCAATATAAGTGATGTGATATGGCCATCATCATCTTGTGCCTTTGATCTCCATCTCCAAAGCACCGTCATGATCACCATCGTCACCGGCTTGACACCTTGATCTCCATCAAAGCATTGTTTCGTCTCGCCAACTATTGCTTCTACTACTATCGCTACCGCTTTGTGATAAAGTAAATCAATTACATGGCGATTGCATTTCATACAATAAAGCAACAACCATATGGCTCCTGCCAGTTGCCGATAACTGTGTTACAAAACATGATCATCTCATATAATAAAATTTAGCATCATGTCTTGACCATATCACATCACAACATGCCCTGCAAAAACAAGTTAGACGTCATCTACTCATGCACCTGGCTCTGATACCACTGTTGGGGAACATAGTAATTTCAAAAAGGAATATTTAAATTAGTGCCCCTGGTTCCTTAGTTGTGCTCACTTTTCCCCACGGTCCAAACTTTTGCTCACTTTTCCCCTCTTCCTTAGATGAAACTCTCACAAATGCTCATAGCGGGCGTTTGCCGTCTTGACCGTCCATTGACCGTTAATTGTTGACGAGTGGGGCCGAGTCTTTGTCTGACCGTTGCTTGCTGACGGGTGGGACCGCAAGGAGACACGTATTGGGCAGCTTGTCTGAATCTGAAACAGATCTAGACAGGCCACACCGCACCGCGCCGCCCCGCCCCCACCGCCGGCGTCGTGCCGCATCCACCGCAGTTGTTCCTCCACCCTATGCCCCTATTCCGTTCATCGGCGACGCCGTGTCTCCGCCAGATATAGCCCACCTCCCCATCTGGGATTACATAGCGATGTTGAGTGAGGACGCCCGGAAGGCAGTTGACCGTGGAGAGGATTGGGTCGAATCCGCGGCAGATAATTCATGGATTAAACCTGGGTAAGCATCATTTCCTCATGAATTGACGTTCTAAGTCGTATTGTAGGCCGTATTTGAATTTTATTTGCTTGAATCGTTCGAATTTGTGCTTGATTTTACCTGGCTAACTGAAGCCTTTGTAGGATTGATCCCGCGCTGGCTTTCCGCTGGCGATTAGAACGGAAACTAGCATGTTGCGTGGTACTAAACCGCATTTGATTTCATCATTTTTCTATCCCAAAGTGGTAGAAACCAGCATATCTTTCAAAGATTTGCGAGCTGAGCTCTGAAACACCTATCCCTGGAGTGATGCTGATGCTGTTGAACTGAATTACTTCAGCAGTGACGAGCAAAGATTTCTTGCACTAACTTGCGACGATCATATGTCATTGCTTTTTGCTGGGACTGCTGGCTACCGATTCAGTAAACTCCGAATCGATGTGCTTCAGCCACGCGCAGAATAGGCGAAGGGGAAGGGAGTTCAGACATCATCTGTCTGTGCTAATAGCCAGCACCCCGGCACTCCTTGTAGGTCGACACCAAGTAAAGCAAGTGGTTCATGGAGCCACAACATGCCTGTTGCCAATTCTGGTTCCGATTCAGCTGCTGCTTCTCATGTACCTTCTGCAGTTGATGTAGAAGAAGATGCAAAACCTGACGAGGCAGTGCCTACAAATGATGATGAAGACGAGATGATGTTTCCTGAACTGGTCGGTGTAACCAGTCAGCAAGCAGTGGATGATGAATATACGTAGGAGCCCATCAGCCAAGCTAGGTTTGATGACACTGACGATGAAGACAAGGTGGAGAACATGGACAGCTTAATCGAGGATGAATACGATGGTGATGACATGCCAACAATTGAGTGGAACAAGGAAAAACATGAGCTTAGTGTAGGTACCATTTTCCAATCAATGGTCGACTGCCGGAATGCAGTGACAACATGGTGCATTATATCTGAAAACACCTATAAGATTAAAAGGAGTGAGCCAGCAATGTTCACAGTTTTTTATCCATATCCTAGGTGTAGGTGGAAGTTGCATGCATCTCATATGAGAAAGAGCAAATATATTCATGTAATCCAAGTTTAGTTAGTAATTTAGTTTTAGATCATTGAGTAAGGTTTCTTAGCTGTTTTTTACCCTTCTATTTTGTTTTAGATAAATAAAAACCAACACAAGCACACCTGTCCACCTGGAGGGGGAGGGGGCAAGGCCAAAACCAAGCTAGCAAAAACTAGGTGGGTGGCAGATGCTATATTGGATTGGCTAAGAGAAGAACCTGGACTTGGTCCAACAACACTCCATGGGAAGCTTTTTGAGAAGTACAATATAGAAATTCCTTACATGAGAATTTTCAATGCTAGGGAAAAGGCTCTTGATAGAATTAATGGTCAATGGAATGATAGTTTTCAGCTGCTTTACACTTTCAAAGATGAAGTGGAGATGGCAAGTCCAGGGAGTGTTGTAGAGATTGACAAGCATATAGTTCCATTCAAAATAAAAGGGAAGTCATTTGAGAAGGAGTGCTTCAGAAGGGCTTTTGTTTGTTTCAAGGCTTGCTGGCAGGGGTTTCTAGATGGTTGCAAGGCCTATTTGGTTGTAGATGCTACACATTTTACTGGAAGATGGAGAGGACAACTAGTAGCAGCTTCTGCAGTTGATGGACACAACTGGCTATTCCCAGTTGCATTTGGTGTGGTGGAGGCAGAGTCTGAGGAAAGTTGGGTCTGGTTTCTGCAGCAGTTGCGCAACATTATAGGCACACACCCAGGTTTAGCTATACACACAGATGCTTGCAAGGGTTTAGAGAGTGCATTATAAATTGTATTCCATGGAGTGAATCATAGGGAATGTATGCGACACCTAGCGCATAATTTCAAAAAGAAGTTCAAAGGTAAAGTTTATGATGAGAACTTATGGCCAGCATCATACACATGCAACAAAAGGAAGCATGAACACCATTTGAGAGTGTTGTATGCTCAAAATCCTCTTGTGAAGGAGTAGATGGATGCACATCATGGCAAGGTGCGGTCAAGAAGCAAATTCAATGAAATCTGCAAAGTAGATTATGTGACCAGTAACCTTGCAGAATGCTTCAATTCAAAGTTCAAGTCAGTGAAAGGGCTCTTGTTGTGGAAAGCATTTGACAAGATGAGGCAGATGATCATGATAAATATGGATCTTCGCAAAAGAATTGCAGAAACACAATATGTTGGTCATCAAATGCTCCCATCACTGATTAAGGCATTGCACTTGAAGGCAAGAGGACTGAAGATGAAATGTATTCGATCTGGTACATATGAGGGAGAGGTTACCTATACTGACACTAAAAATAGGGTATGGAGGTATCACGTGAACCTAAGTACTAGAGAATGTACTTGTAGGCAATGGCAGATCCGTGGGAAGCCATGCATACATGCCCTACATCTGATGACCGTTATCGGGGGTGCAGATGGTGAAGTTGATCAATATTGCTCTGAGTATTTCTCTGTTGTCAAATTTATGGCTGCTTATGATGACAATGTACCTGCACTCTTCCGGAAAGATCAATGGAACATAGTAGATCCAGTGTTCAAACTCCACGCTCTTGTCATTACTAGACCACCAGGAAGACCAAGGAACTAGAAGATTAGAGCAGGTGAGGAGGGTCGTCTACCAAAGAAGTGTGCTTGCAAAAAATGTGGAGTTTTGGGGCATATTGCTAGGCTTTGTACCAATGCAGTGGATGCATCATTTGGAGAGGAGGAAAGATGGACAACAGCCAATGCTGAGGAGAATGCAGCAGCAATGGAGACTGAAGATGCAGAGGAGAATGCAGCAGCAATGGAGACTAAAGATGCAGTGGAGAATGCAGCAGCAAATGAAGCAATGGAGAATGCAGCAGCAAATGAAGCATATTGGTATGTGTTTTCATTTGCAGAATGGAGCTGCCCTTTTGTTTGCATTTGTTCCCTTTTTTGCCTATGGCTTATAATTTTATTTACCAGCTCTAGGGAGAAAAGGCCAAGAGATGAAGAAGCAGAAGATTTTGAAACCATGGCCTTTGATGGTTTTGAAGCTATAAGAGAGGAAGAGGAGGAGGTAATTTTTCTAATTATGGCTTTAAAGATTACTAAACCCATAGATGACCGTCAAATGGTCGTCAAGTGCTCGGCGAGTGGAACTACTCCATCAGCAACTCCACAGCGAAAACCCCAAGTAAAGATCAAAAGGAACAAGAGTCTGAAAGAAAAGAGCATCTTAACTAGGGAAACCAGGAACAAGACGGTGAAGCCAGCTGCAAACACAAGGAGCAAGTCAAAATTTTGAATTAAGTTGTTGGGAAATGTTTGTGTTGTCAATTTGAGGGTGAGTCGATCACTTAAAACTTGGTAGATTTGTATTAAGATGTTGGCATCTTAAAACTTGGTAGATTTGAGCTACTGCGAAAACTTATCAGTTGTAATAATGTTGCTTCTACTTTGGTTTCTTATTTGAGTCAGAATTCAAATTTCCATCAAACTTTGAATTTAAATCAATATTTGAATTTGGGCCAAAATTTGGATTTGAGCCAAAGTTGAAGTTGAACATTAGAGGTTCATTGCTCTGTGCGGTGTATTTGATCGAGCATTTGAAGTCCAATATTCGTAGGTGAACAGTCCGAATGAGAAATGTGCTAAAAACAAGCTCGAAAGCTAGGGTAAACAACCCTATTTGAAATCAAGTTTTTTTTTACCTTGTCTAAATAAGGCATATATATTTTTATTAACACTTGTTCCATATATATAGGGTAAAAACGAAGTCTCACTATTTATTGATTAATATTCATATTACTACATTTTTTTTGAAAAAATATGCTTTTAATTCAAAACCACCAAATAACACGTTTTAGATATGAAAATGAAAAAGTAAATTCACATCCTTCTTATTCACTCCAAAATGAAGCTATGGAGATTTTTCTGATTTTTTTTGAATTATTTTGATTTTTTTCAAACCCTAAACCCTCTCTCCCGATTCTACGAACTCTGAACATGTTCATAGGTGATAGCTCATTTGTGTGAAGCCTTTTTTCATGAAAATGACCTACACCAAGTTTATATTTTTTTCTCATAACCTTTTCACATATGACGGCTATGTGCGCAAGAATTACAACATTTTGAGTTTTTTTGAATTTTTTAAAAACATTTGAACTTGATTTCGACAGATCACTTCAAAAAATGATTTTTCAAAAAAAAGCCCCTATACCGAGTTTATATTTTTTATGGTAACTAGGTCTCATAAACGGACGAACTACATTTTTTATATTTTTGTGATTTTTTTCTAATTTAGTTATGGCCATATGAAACCTGGTCAAACCCTAATAACCCCGTTGACTGGCTCATAACCCCGCAGAAATGCTCCAAACCCTAGCATCGAACGTCCGCCGTCGGATCCTACCAAGCGCCAAGCACCACCCGTCAGATGTGGGGGCAGGCGTGCACAATCCGCATGACGCTGGTTTTGCATCCTGATTAGCTACTACACTGTCCTTCTCGGGTTTTTACGATCTGCCCCACTTTACATATGAAATTGTATTTTTTGCACATGACCACCACATGTCAGTGTGAAGAGTTGGTTCAAATATTCAAACTGCAAAATACAATGTGGCAAATCGTCAATGTAGATTCCCCTTCTCCTCTTCTCCATCTGACAGACAAAGGCATCGAGCAGATCTCGAGCAGTTCCTCTGTTTATTTCCCCATCTTCTCGTTCTTCTTCCTCTCAAGCAATCCCTCTGTTTCTTCCTCTCCGGCGATATGTCGACCTCCTCGTCAGCCCCCCATTCCACATGGCCGGTGTGTGGTCCAGTGCCGATGACTCGATGCACTGACTGCCCAAGGATTGTGCCACTGAAGCGGTTGACTTCGAAGGAGGAGAAGAATGGGAACTTTGGGCGCGAGTTCGTCAAATGCAAGAGCAAGCCGGAGGGGCAGGTTAGATCTAAGTTTTCCCCGCATCCTAATTTCTCAAAAAACTGTCAGATTTGGGATTTAGGTTACGTGATTTTGTTTTCAGATCATGAAGAAATGCCACCATTTCGAGTGGATGGATTATTACATCCAGAGGCTTCAAGGGTTTGGCTTCCTAGATTCGAGGGGGGATGCAATCCACGAGTTCAATCTGCCCCATGACAGTGCCGCTCCAGCAGCAGCAGCACGTCTGGAATACCCGACGGTGGTAGATGTCGAACTGAAGACGAAATTGAAGAAGATGAACAAGAAATTCAAGCAGCTGATTGAGTTGAAGAAGCAATCCAATCTGATAGCTTTAGGAATACTTGCTCTAGGAATTTTTTACTTGATGTCCATCTCTCGTTAGAGATGTTTGTCTACTGTTGTTGCCACTGTTTAGCAATCCAAATCTATTTATCTCAAATGCAACTCTGTTTAGTGCAACCGTCGATCTCTGAATGTATGCAGTTTAGTGTTATGTTTCGACACTTTTAGTTTCGGCAGAAGACAGCTACCAGTTCAATGATAGGATTATTTTGTTCGCTAATAACCTCGAGTGTTGGATCATACCCTAGCTCGTCAGATGACAGTAAGCAGTACTTGAGCAGCACCAGGGATATACATCAAGTTCATCTCTTCTCTCTCGCACTTGCCAAACTTTTGTCCTCAAGTTCGTCAGTTCTGCTAGAAAAAAAACCTAGTTCGCGGGCCCAAAGAGAATCAAGCTGCAATAGGTCCACAAAGGATAAATGAGGCCTAGAAACAAGCGATGTTTCTTTTTTTGTTTAGGAACGATTGCTTTGTTCTTTTTTGTTTCTGATTGATTTTTTCATTAATTTGATTGCCCAATCTCTTCTATTTCATTGAGGAATTTTTTTGGTTTCCCTTTATGGGTCCCTTCATTTTTTTGATTTGATTTCTCTTCACCGTATGTGCTTTTGTTTTGCTTGCCCACAACCTGGCTTAGTTTGGTGGTGAAGTAATTTTAGAATCAAAGTATTTGCAAACCGCAGTATTATTATGCCTAGTGAACCAATACTTCAATATTGGAAAAAGAGGTCCAACCCTCTTTTTTATATACTTCAAAAATAGTGTAGTTTTCTACATATTAAAGTATATAAAACTACACTTTTGACTAAAGCCAAACATCTCAAAGTATCTGATACTTCAATATTTCTGGAAACCAAAGTATTCTTGGAATACCTAAAAAATACAGAGCTCCCAAACCAAAGCCGTGTACGATATGTTCTTATTTTTAGAAGTCATTTATAAACACATCATTATTAGTTGGTTTGGTTAATTTTGCCCACGTCAATTAGCCGTGTCTAAACTTGGGACAAACAAAATACAAACATAACAAAGCATTAATATAACACACATAACTTATCTTAGATAGGGTTGCTAGGGCAACACAAGTTCTTACATATAACACGACACTGATAGATAATTAACCTTACATAGATAGGGTAGCTAGCTCGGGCAACACACACCAAACTCACACTACATAGTAGATAGGGTAGCTAGGGCAACACCTCCATGTCTTCACCGTCGTCTTCACCTTAACCGTCGGCTTCACCGTCTTCTTCGCCGCCGGCTTCAGTACTGCTCCTCCTCAAGGCCGTTCTCGCCGAGGTAGTACGGGAGGCTGTGCATGCGGTTGCGAGCGGGGAAGACGCTCTCGAAGTCGGTGAAGATGTTATAGGTGGTTAATGTGATAAACTCGCACCCACACTGAGGGAATCCTGGATTAGGGGGTGTCCGGATAGCCGGACTATACCTTCGACCGGACTCCTAGACTATGAAGATACAAGATTGAAGACTTCGTCCCATGTCCAGAAGGGACTTTCCTTGGCGTGGAAGGCAAGCTTGGCGATACAGATATGTAGATCTCCTACCATTGTAACCGACTCTGTGTAACCCTAGCCCTCTCCGGTGTCTATATAAACCGGAGGGTTTTAGTCCGTAGGATGAACAACAATCATACCATAGGCTAGCTTCTAGGGTTTAGCCTCTCTGATCTCGTGGTAGATCTACTCTTGTACTACCCATATCATCAATATTAATCAAGCAGGACGTAGGGTTTTACCTCCATCAAGAGGGCCCGAACCTAGGTAAAACATCGTGTCCCCTGCCTCCTGTTACCATCCGGCCTAGACGCACAGTTCGGGACCCCCTACCTGAGATCCACCGGTTTTGACACCGACATTGGTGCTTTCATTGAGAGTTCCTCTGTGTTGTCACTTTTAGGCCCGATGGCTTCTCCGATCATCAACAGCGATGCGATCCAGGGTGAGACTTTTCTCCCCGGACAGATCTTCGTATTCGGCGGCTTTGCACTGCGGGCCAATTCGCTTGGTCATCTGGAGCATATCAAAAGCTACGCCCCTGGCCATCAGGTCAGATCTAGAAGTTTGAACTACACGGCCGACATCCGCGGAGACTTGATCTTCGACAGATTCAAGCCACAGCCGAGCGCGCTGCACTGTCACGATGGGCATGATCTAGCTCTACCACCGAACAGTGCCCTGGAGGCCGCACCCGCATCAGCTCTGACTCTTAATTCGGAGCCAACTGCGCCAATCGAGGATGGGTGGTTGGACACCGCCTCGGGGGCTACAATCTCTATGGCGATTGAGCCGAACACCAGCCCTATTCTCTGTGAAGCCCGTGACTCCAAGGAGCCGGACTCCTCTCCTGACTCCGAGCCCTCCGCGCCCCTACCGATCGAACCCGATTGGGCGCCGATCATGGAGTTCACCGCCACGGACATCTTTCAGCACTCGCCCTTCGGCGATATTCTGAATTCACTAAAGTCTCTCTCTTTATCAGGAGAGCCCTAGTTGGACTATGGTCAGCAAGGTTGGGATGCGGATGATGAAGAAATTCAAAGCCCACCCACCACCCACTTCGTAGCCATTGTCCATGATTTAACCGACATGCTCGACTTCGACTCCGAAGACATCGACGGTATGGACGCCGATGCAGGAGACGGTCAAGAACCGGCGCCTATAGGGCACTGGAAAGCCACCTCGTCATATGATATATACATGCTGGACACCCCAAAAGAAGGCAATGGCGATGGAACAGCGGAGGATGACCCCTCCAAGAAGCAGCCTAAGCACCGGCGTCAGCGGCGCCGCTCTAAATCCCGCCAAAGCAAAAAATGGTGATTTTGGCACGGGAGATAATAACACCCCGGACAGTGTCGAAGACAACCACCTCCAGCAAGATTCAGCATAGGAGGATGGAGAAGTCAGCCCTCATGAGAGAGCGGCAAACAGAGAGGTCGAGGACGATAATTATATGCCTCCCTCCGAAGATGAGGCAAGCCTCGACGACGACGAATTTGTCGTGCCGGAGGATCCCGTTGAACAAGAGCGTTTCAAACGCAGGCTTATGGCCACGGCGAGCAGCCTCAAGAAAAAACAACAATAGCTTAGAGCTGATCAAGATTTGCTAGCCGAGAGATGGACTGAAGTCCTTGCGGCCGAAGAGTATGAACTCGAACGCCCCTCCAAGAGCTACCCAAAGTGCAGGTTTATAGGATCGAAAGTATGTCTAGAGGGGGGGTGATTAGACTACTTGACCAAATAAAAACTTAACCTTTTCCCAGTTTTAGTTCTTGGCAGATTTTAGCTATTGTAGGACAAGTCAAGCAATCATCACACAATTCAAGCAAGCATGCAAAGAGTATATTGGCAGCGGAAAGTAAAGCATGCAACTTGCAAGAATGTAAAGGGAAGGGTTTGGAGAATTCAAACGCAATTGGAGACATGGATGTTTTTCCCGTGGTTCGGATAGGTGGTGCTATCCTACATCCACGTTGATGGAGACTTCAACCCACGAAGGGTAACGGTTGCGCGAGTCCATGGAGGGCTCCACCCACGAAGGGTAATGGTTGCGCGAGTCCACGGAGGGCTCCACCCACAAAGGGTCCACGAAGAAGCAACCACCCACGAAGGGTCCACGAAGAAGCAACCTTGTCTATCCCACCATGGCCATCGCCCACGAAGGACTTGCCTCACTAGCGGTAGATCTTCACGAAGTAGGCGATCTCCTTGCCCTTACAAACTCCTTGGTTCAACTCCACAATCTTGTCGGAGGCTCCCAAGTGAAACCTAGCCAATCTAGGAGACACCACTCTCCAAGAAGTAACAAATGGTGTGTTGATGATGAACTCCTTGCTCTTGTGCTTCAAATGATAGTCTCCCCAACACTCAACTCTCTCTCATAGGATTTGGATTTTGTGGAAAGAAGATTTGAGTGGAAAGCAACTTGGGGAAGGCTAGAGATCAAGATTCATATGGTAGGAATGGAATATCTTGGTCTCAACACATGAGTAGGTGGTTCTCTCTCAGAACATATGAGTTGGAATTGTGTATGTGTTCTGATGGCTCTCTCCACGAATGAAGAGGAGGTGGAGGGGTATATATAGCCTCCACACAAAATCCAACCATTACACACAGTTTTCCAATCTCGGTGGGACCGAATCAACAAACTCGGTCGGACCGAAAAGGTAAACCTAGTGACCGTTAGAGATTTTCGGTGGGACTGACATGCAACTCGGTAGGACCAATATGGTTAGGGTTTGGGTATAACGTAATCTCGGTGAGACCGATTACACAAACTCGGTGAGACCGAGTTTGGTAATAAGCTAACCAGAGAGTTGGTCAGGCAAACTTGATGGGACCGATTTGCTCTTTCGGTGAGACCGAAAAGTTACAAAAGGGAAACAAAGAGTTTACATTGCAATCTCGGTGGGACCGATTCGCTCTTTCGGTGAGACCGAAAAGTTACGAAAGGGAAACAGAGAGTTTGCAATCCCATCTCGGTGAGACCGAGATCCCTATCGGTAGAACCGATTTGCTAGGGTTTGGCAGTGGCTTATGACAAGTGAAACTCGGTGACGCCGGATAGAAAGAATCGGTAGGACCGAGTTTGGCTTAGGGTTTAGGTCATATGTGGATATGGGAAAGTAGCTGAGGATTTTGGAGCATATCATTAAGCACATGAAGCAAGAGGCTCATTAAGCAACACCTCATCCCTCCTTGATAGTATTGGCTTTTCTTAAAGACTCAATGTGATCTTGGATCACTAAAATATAAAATGAAGAGTCTTGAGCTTTTGAGCTTGAGCCAATCCTTTGTCCTTAGCATGTTGAGGGTTCCACTTTCACATCCATGCCATGCCAATCATTGAGCTTTCCTGAAATAGTCATCTTGGAATAGCATTAGCTCAATGAGCTATATGTTGTTATGAATTACCAAAACCACCTAGGGATAGTTGCACTTTCAGTCTCCCCCTTTTTGGTAATTGATGACAACATATAGATCAAAGCTTCGACAAATGATAATAATCATGAAATATATCATCGCTTTGAGAAGTATGTGACAAGTAAGAGCTCCCCCTAAATTTGTGCATATTTAAAATTTTCTTTGGACTGCAAATGCACAAAGAGTTAGAGTCATGGGTTACTCTTTCATGTCACATACATCTTGGTGGAGCGCTTAAAATGATAAGAATGAAATACATGCACTCATCACCAAGAATAGTGAATGATCACATAAGATAGATAAGATGATAATATTAAGCAAACATTAAGTGTAGCTTATGATCAAATACATGATCATCAATGTCTCACGAGCAACATAGTATCTCACACAAAAGCAAACAAGGTTCGAAAAACCACCAAATAAAACAAGAGAGAATAAAGGAAACACTAAAAGCAACACTCTCCCTCGAAGCCTATGATCTATACATTTTCTCCCCCTTTGGCAACAAGTTACCAAAAAGTTCCTAGAAAATGCATAGTGCTAAGTCGACACTCAGGCTTGATCTTCAGGTGGTGGTGGAGTCCGGAGCACTCCAAGGACGAAGCCTTCTGTAGATGTGGTCGGAGTCGAGGCTGAAGTGGACGCTGGAGCTGGTGGAACTGAGGCTGTAGCTGGTGCAGACGTGGTGGCTCTGGGGTCAGCAACTGGCACTGCAGACGACCTCGGACCTCGTGGCACTCTGGCAAAGGCATCAGTTGTAGTCTTGCCTCTCCTCTCCTGCATGTCATCCTGGAGCTGCTCCACTACAGTCTAAATCTCTGTCACTTTGACATCCAAGTCATAGAACTTTTGTTCCATGATCCTCTCTAAGCTTGCCTGGTTCTGAGTTAGGGTGGCTAGTCCTTGCTCAATCTGTAGGGTGGATGCAATCAAGTAACCAAGCTGCTCTTGTTTGGTTTTCAGGAAATATTCAGATGCCTCCTCTTGAGTAGGCATCTTGGCAGCTTTCTCCTTCCTCACCTTCTCCTTGAAGCATACGGGTCTGCTTCTCTCCACTTCTGGAGCCCTGAATCTCTCCTGAGGTTCATATCCTCAGCCACAGGATGAGCATCGTTGTGGTCTGGGATCTTGGGCTTGAGCTTTCTAAGAATATTCTCTTCTTCTTCTTCTGCAGCTTCAGGCACTGGGGCCTTGTTCTTCTCAGTAGCTGGGATACTTCTTGTGTTCCTCTTTGGCTTTGGCTTTGGAGCTGGCTTGGCCTTGGAAGCAGCTGCCCCTGTTCTTATGGCATCACCCATCAGCTTGGGTGCCTTAGGTGCTGGTGCAGCTACCTCTTCTTCTTCCTCCTCATCTTCCATGATGGAAGCCTTGCCAAGCACTCTGGCTACAGTTTTCTTCACCCTTTCTTTCCTCTTCTTGCCTTCAGCAGCAACTGGCTCAATGGGAGTGGGCTTCTCAGTTGAAGCTCTGGCCTTTGACATAGGCTGCCTGCCTGCTGGCCTTTTGATCTTCATCCCTGGTTTTATGCCCTGTGCTGGCTCAACTCTCTTGGAAGTTGCATCCTCTTCTACCACATAATCCTCATCTTCTGAGTCTGAGGTTCTCTTCTTTCTCTGTCTTGTGGCAGCTTTAGGCAGATTGCTAGGGGTGCTCCTGCTGCCATCATCTGAGGAACTTGGGGGACTAGTGCCCTCACTCATCTGCACTTGCTGCTCTGACAAGTTCTGGCTATCACTTTGGTCTGACATGATGCAAGCTCTGACTGCTGACCCTGTGAATAGGTTATAGATGAGATAGAGTGGATAAGCATCACAAAATGCAGAGATTTTTGCAAAATAATAATTCAAAAACTTAGTTTTAGTTTCCCACTGAAAGCATCTCGGATCTACCGATTTCTAAACTCGGTGATACCGAAGCAGTTTTGGCACCTAAACTAGTGAACTCGGTCAGACCGATTCACAGTTCGGTGGCACCGAGACTGCTAGGGTTTCACAGAGTTCCAAAATTGGTCACACCGATAAGTAATTCTCGGTCAGACCGAGTCTCACTTGTGCAATGGCATAAGCCAAATCGGTGGGACCGAGTTTTTCAACTCGGTGGGTCCGAGATGGTTTCAGCGGAAACCTAACCCTAAAATTTTCGAATTAAACCTAATCTACGAGTTCATTGACTGGATAGAAGTTTAACAAACGTGGCAAGAATCATGATGATCACAATGTGCTAAGAATCGGATTGGGGAATAGCACAAAGATCGAGTCCATACCCTAGTTCGGCGGAGACTCGCTACGGCAGCAATGGCGGGGCTGAATTTCCGTTGACGGCGACGGAGACCAGCGACTGGAGGCGGCTGGCGGCGAGGAGATGATCCGGAGACCAAGTTGGCAGAGCAGGCTATCGCGCGGGCGAAGGGGTTCGGAGAAATTTCCAAAAAAATTCCCGTGACTATATATAGCCCGACCCTGTCGGTGTGACCGAGTGGAACAACTCGGTGGCACCGAGATGCAAAACTGTATACAGTTGTTGCAACTCGGTGTGACCGAATGGTTCAAATCGGTTGCACCGAGAGCGAAAACCTAGATCAACTTAATGATCTCGGTAGGACCGAAAGTAGGGTATCGGTCAGACCGAGAATCATAAAGAGGTTTTGGAAGTTTAAGTCTATGACGAATCGGGGACTCCGAGCGCTCCTCACACAGAGTGGTTCGAATCTGACTTGATCAAATTTTGTGATGTAGCATGAATAGAGTTTGAGACGAGAAAAGCATAGATAGCCAGAGGAGGTTCTTAGGCATTCTTGTCCATCCACTTGGCAAAAGGAAATAAAACCAAACAATCAAAACAACAAGTGGATGTCCTCGAATGAGTAAAATATGCAACCAGCATGCTCACACAATAAGATGGCAAATGAAATATGTGACAAGGCATGCACAACCAATTCTAGCATCTATCAAGCAATTTGCAATGACAAGGTCATCTATATATGAGTATATTGACTTAGGAGTCAAGTGAGAACACTTGATCATAGGTCATACTCATCGTTTAAGCTCAAGTGGGGTTACCACTTTTACATAAAGCATTGTTGTGTTCACATCTTTAGAGTTGCTTTAGCTCAAGTCTTAGAGTAAAGCTCCTCCTAGATGTGATATCCCCCCTTAGAGGGATGAACTAACCTCGGGTTTTGTCGATGATGACTTCATGTAGATGTTGAAGATGTGGATGCTCAATGTTGATGTAGATCACTTGGAGCTATCCATTTGAGTGAATTGCACTTTCAATACCTACATGGGTTAGTCCCACAAGGAACAAACAAGGATATCCATAGACATAGAGTGATGCACACACAAGATGATGTCCATGAAAACTTTTAGGTTACCTTGTCCCTTGTCTTACCAACAAGAGGGTTTGTGACTCCTTGAACTAGTGCAAGATGTGGAAGTTGATTGCACTTGTTCTTGCCAAAATGATAAGAGTGAAGTATGTTGGCGGAGTCACCCTCAAGAACTCTCTAGTTCTTCTTCTTTTGGATCCACACCATCTTGATGGGAATCCTTGGAGTTGTAGTCGTACTTGATGAAGTGGAACTTGAAGTAGTCTTGGGAATCCACTTGACTAAGGTCTTAGGAGCTTCTTCAAATGCATCAATTTCCTCTTGAAGCTTGTCCTTGCCTTTTTGCTTGTAGTCTTGTGGTGGAAGATCATCTTGAGCTTGTGTCCCCTTGAAAGAAGTATCGTACTTCTCTTGTTGAGGAACAAACTTTGTCTTGGGGTATTGATCTTCTTCCCACTCAACTCCATTGGCATTGAACTTCCGTTCAAAACCAACACCTTGATTCTTCCGGTGCATTCCTTGCTTGCGCACAATTTCCTCTAATTACTTACTCCCGGTAAGGCTTTTGTACACTCCTTTCTCTATAATTCCCTTCAACAAGCTATTTTCTTGCTCAAGTGTAACTTGGCTAAGAGAATCATTAGTGGGATCAAGAGAACTACTAGAAGCAACAATATTGGATTTAGCATGATCATTGTTACTGCTAGAGGAAGAATCTTTCTTGTTCTTGTTACTAGACTTGACTTGAGGCATGTAAGTGGATAAGAGTAAACGCTTGGCAATGTAAGAAGAACTTTTCTTGCAGAGATCATCATTGATTGCTTTTAAGAACTCATGCTCTTGCTCAAGATTGAGCTTTTCAAAGCGTAATTTCTCATGAGGTCTTAAAAGTTCTCGATGATCTTCGAAGATAGTTTCATGAGCTAACTTAAGAGTGTTTAGTTCTTTAGTTAGAGCCTCAATCTTCTCCTTATCATTGTCATTCGTTTTATCTTGATTAGCATGATTAATTGACGTTTCATCATAGTATTCATCACTAGAGTTGTCAACAAGCAAATCATCACCTAACAAGTCATCTTCATCACTATTGAAATCAACATACTCGGGGTGTGTTGATGATGAACTCCTTGCTCTTGTGCTTCAAATGATAGTCTCCCCAACACTCAACTCTCTCTCATAGGATTTGGATTTTGTGGAAAGAAGATTTGAGTGGAAAGCAACTTGGGGAAGGCTAGAGATCAAGATTCATATGGTAGGAATGGAATATCTTGGTCTCAACACATGAGTAGGTGGTTCTCTCTCATAACATATGAGTTGGAATTGTGTATGTGTTCTGATGGCTCTCTCCACGAATGAAGAGGAGGTGGAGGGGTATATATAGCCTCCACACAAAATCCAACCGTTACACACAGTTTTCCAATCTCGGTGGGACCGAATCAACAAACTCGGTCGGACCGAAAAGGTAAACCTAGTGACCGTTAGAGATTTTCGGTGGGACTGACATGCAACTCAGTAGGACCGATATGGTTAGGGTTTGGGCATAACATAATCTCAGTGAGACCGATTACACAAACTCGGTGAGACCGAGTTTGGTAATAAGCTAACCAGAGAGTTGGTCAGGCAAACTCGATGGGACCGATTTGCTCTTTCGATGAGACCGAAAAGTTACAAAAGGGAAACAAAGAGTTTACATTGCAATCTCGATGGGACCGATTCGCTCTTTCGGTGAGACCGAAAGGTTACGAAAGGGAAACAGAGAGTTTGCAATCCCATCTCGGTGAGACCGAGATCCCTATCGGTAGAACCGAATTGCTAGGTTTTGGCAGTGGCTCATGAAAAGTGAAACTCGGTGGTGCCGGATAGAAAGAATCGGTAGGACCGAGTTTGGCTTAGGGTTTAGGTCATATGTGGATATGGGAAAGTAGTTGAGGGTTTTGGAGCATATCACTAAGCACATGAAGAAAGAGGCTCATTAAGCAACACCTCATCCCTCCTTGATAGTATTGGCTTTCCCTAGAGACTCAATGTGATCTTGGATCACTAAAATATAAAATGAAGAGTCTTGAGCTTTTGAGCTTGAGCCAATCCTTTGTCCTTAGCATTTTGAGGGTTCCACTTTCACATCCATGCCATGCCAATCATTGAGCTTTCCTGAAATAGTCATCTTGGAATAGCATTAGCTCAATGAGCTATATGTTGTTATGAATTACCAAAACCACCTAGGGATAGTTGCACTTTCAAGGTTGCTACCCCAATTAGAGGAGGAAGCACCTAAACCTACATCACCAGTGCAAGATGCGGCCGACCGGCCACCCTGTGGCCGCGACAGAGAGGCCTCTCGGCCCTCCACTCAAGCCGCACCCCGTTGCCGCTCAAAAAATACCAAGGCATGGGAAAATGCGCCAGACCTGCAAGATATATTGGAGGACAAGGCAAGGCAAACAAGATCGATCTACGGATCACGTGGGCGCCCCACAGCACGAGACGGTACTCATCACGCCGGATACAGTAAATCCGGTCGGGTCGAACACAGTAGACAAAGCTCGTTTGAGCTGCGTCGTGATATAGCCCAATACAGAGGCGCCGCACACCCGCTATGCTTCATAGATGAAGTAATGGATCATCAAATCCCTGAGGGTTTCAAACCCGTGAACATCGAATCATACGATGGCACAACAGATCCTGCGGTATGGATCGAGGACTGTCTCCTTCATATCCACATGGCCCACGGTGATGACCTACACGCCATCAAATACCTCCCACTCAAGCTTAAAGGACCAACTCGGCATTGGCTTAACAGCTTGCCAGCAGAATCAATTGGTTGTTGGGAGGACCTGGAAGCCGCATTCCTCGACAATTTCCAGGGCACTTATGTGTGACCACCAGACGCCGATGACCTAAGCCACATAATTCAGCAGCCAGAGGAATCGGCCAGACAATTCTAGACACGGTTCCTAACCAAGAAAAATCAAATCGTCGACTGTCCGGACGCAGAGGCCCTAGCAGCCTTCAAGCATAACATCCGCGACGAGTGGCTTGCACGGCACCTAGGACAGGAAAAGCCGAAATCTATGGCAGCCCTCACGACACTTATGACCCGCTTTTGCGCGGGAGAAGACAGCTGGCTAGCTCGCAGCAATAACATGACCAAGAGCCCTGGTAATTTGGATACCAAGGACAACAGTGGCAAGTCGCGTCGCAACAAGCAAAAGCGCCGCATTAACGGTGACAATGTTGAGGATACGGCAGTTAATGCCGGATTCAGAGGCTCTAAACCCGGTCAGCGAAAAAAGCCATTCAAAAGAAATACTCCGGGCCCGTCTAGTTTGGACCGAATACTCGACCGCTCATGCCAGATACATGGCACCCCCGAAAAACTAGCCAATCACACCAACAGGGATTGTTGGGTGTTCAAGCAGACAGGCAAGTTAAATGCCGAAAGCAGAGACAAGGGGCTGCATAGCGATGACGAGGAGGAGCCCCGGCCGCCGAACAACAGCGGACAGAAAGGTTTTCCCCCACAAGTGCGGACGGTGAACATGATATACGTAACCCACGTCCCCAAGAGGGAGCGGAAGCGTGTGCTAAGGGACGTATACGCGATGGAGCCAGTCGCCCCAAAGTTCAACCCATGGTCTTCCTGCCCGATCACTTTTGATCGAAGGGACCACCCCACTAGCATCCGTCATGGCGGATTCACCGTATTGGTTCTAGACCCAATTATTGACGGATTTCACCTCACTAGAGTCCTTATGGACGGCGGCAGCAACCTGAACCTGCTTTACCAGGATATAGTGCGGAAAATGGGCATCGATCCCTCGAGGATTAAACCCACTAGAATGACCTTTAAAGGCGTCATACCAGGTGTAGAGACCAACTGTACAGGCTCAGTTACACTTGAAGTGGTCTTCGAATCTCCGGATAATTTCCGAAGCGAGGAGTTAATCTTCGACATAGTCCCGTTCCACAGTGGCTATAACGCACTGCTCGGGCGAACCGCATTTGCTAAGTTCAATGCGGTGCCACACTACGCATACCTCAAGCTCAAGATGCCAGGCCCTCGAGGAGTCATCACGGTCAATGGAAACACTAAACGCTCTCTCCGAACGGAGGAGCATACGGCGGCTATCGCAGCGGAAGTACAAAGCAGCCTCTCAAGGCAATTCTCCAGTCCGGCCATTAAACATCTGGACACCGTCAAGCGCGCCTAGAGTAACCTACAACAAGACCGCTTGGCACGTTCTGAGCAAGCGTAGCAATGCGGCCCCAACCCCAGCCCTCGCGAACTTGCGAAACCAGTGTTGCGCGTACATAACTACGCTCTGGAAATACTATGGGCACAGGGGGAGGGGCACCATCACGGCACGCCCGAAACGCGGCTTAAACCGCACTAGGGGCTGCCGATTTCTTAATTTTCTCTTATTTTTAGGACTCCATTCTTCGGAAGGCTTGTCCGGCAGTACAATTGCCGCACAAACGATACAACCAGGGAAGCAGAAAGCTACGCCGCACTATGGAACTCTAAGGTGGTCTCTATAACAAGCAGTATACCTGTTTTACATACCATTCCGCAGCTCACCCCTGGAAAGGACACGTTAAATAGTCCCATTTTTTGCTTATCGCACTATTTGTATCGTTCTGCTTTGATCGCAGCTTTTTTAAACAAAACAATCCATAGCTTCCGTCTATTATTGCATTACTCTTCTTTACGAATATATGTTCATTAATGACATGTTGCACCCGTACACTTTGGTACGGCCAATACGCCAGGGGCTTAAGTACCCCACAATATGGTGTGAGAAGTCCGAACACTTTCACAAGTGCGGCACCCCGAACTTATAGCATTATATGCATCGGCTCCGAATCATGTCTTGGGTCAATAGTTGGGTTTGCCCGGCTCCTATGTTTTGGTACCTGACGTTCCGTTATATCGGCTAAGGTAGCACTAGGAGAACTACTATGATTGTGCCCCAGTTGAGCTGGGCTAAGCACCTCAGTAGAGAAAGCTAAAACTGACCGTCATGATGAGGCGAGAGTTGGTCGCTGTTCGAGAGGTTTTCGAGTCCCTAAAGACTTATGCCGCTTAGAGCGAGGAGTCGGCTTTGTCCGGCCTAGGCGTGGATAGCGCCCCGAACTCGGTCTTCCGAACACTAGGGGCTTCGCCGAAATTTAAAATTATAGAATTCTATGGCTAAGTGAGAGTGTTCAAGCATTATAGTCCGATTGCCTTGTTCGTTGTGTTGAGCGCCTCCCTCGAAGGACCCAAGAATGGGAAAAAGAGCGCTCATGTTTATCCCGAACACCCCAGCACTCGTGGCATGGGGGCAGAAGCCGACGACTCGCCATCTCTCAAATTTGATAAACGGCCGCACAGAAGGTAATATTTTAAATTCAAAAGCGTTGCTTAGCGCATATGAACAAGTTTTCAGCGTACAGGATCACAAATGCGAGTTTACTCAAAAATTACATCTTTGGAGCATTCATCCGCTATAAGGCGGGCACCCTTCAGGACGCCCTCATAATACGCTTCCGGGACGCGATGCTCCTTGCCCGGCGGCGGCCCGTCCTTCACCAGCTTCTCCGCATCCATCTTGCCCCAGTGCACTTTAGCACGGGCAAGCGCCCTACGGGCACCTTCGATGCAGACGGAGTGCTTGATTACTTCAAGCCATGGATAGGCATCCACCAGCCGCCTCACCATCCCAAAGTAGCTCCCAGGCAGAGCCTCCCCAGGCCAAAGCCGAACTATGAAGCCCTTTATGGTCTGTTCGGCCACCTTGTGGAGCTCGACCATTTGCTTCAGCTGGTCGCTCAAAGGCACCAGGTGTCCGGCCTCAGCATACTGAGACCAGAACACCTTATCCGTCAAGTTCCCCTCCTCGGCTCGGTAGTAGGCGGCGGCATCAGACGCACTGCGGGGCAAATATGCGAATGCTCCTGGAGAGCTCCGAACTCGGGTAAGTAACAAGTAATTCACTTTCACGTGCTTGCTTTGCATAATGAATGCCTTACCCGCTGCTATCTTCTTCATCGCTTCAATTTCTCAGAGGGCTTTCTGGGCTTCGGCCTTGGCAAACTTCGCGCTTTTGAGGGCTGCCGCAAGCTCAGACGCTTGCGTCTTTGAGTCAAGCTCCAAACTCTCGTGTTTTTTCACGAGAGCCTGGAGCTCTTTCTGCACCTCCTCCACCCGCGCCTCCTGCTTCCCTCTCTCTGTGCGCTCCGCGGCCGCTCTGTTTTCGGCCTTGGACAGCACTTGCTTAAGGGTTGCCACCTCGGTCGTGGCCCCTATAATAGCACGTTGATCCTGTCCTTTTTTGCAACCACATCTTCTCTATATACTTGTGCAAGGTATTACTTACCTTCCTTCTCCTCGAGTTGCCTCTTGGCATGGCTGAGCTCGTTCTCGGACCGCGCGAGGTTTTGCTTCAGCGTATCCACCTCCGCAGTCAGTGCGGCGGAGGCCAGCAGTGAAGCCTGCATACGCATATTGACGTGATTATGTTAGACTCCTGCGAATGTTATTAGATCCTCTATTCGGCTTTTCTTTCTGAACGCCGAACAGAGCATCAGGGGCTACTGTCTACGCGGTAATATTTTTACATATTCTTTACTTACCTCAAAGCCTGTTAGAAGGCTGGCACAGGCTTTAGTCAGTCCACTATTGGCGGACTGAACCTTCTGGATCACCACACTCATAATAGTGCGGTGCTCCTCGTCGATGGAGGCGCCGTTAAGCACCTCCAGCAAATTGTCCGGTGCCTCCAGTTGGACGGAGGTCACTGGCTCGGTAGGCTTGCTCCTCTTGGAAGGAGGCTGCCTACCGGAGTCTAGAACCGTTGAAGGTTCCGGCGCGGTGTCCGGCTCAAGGCCGGACTTGGAGCCCTTGGGGGTTCTATCCCCTTTACGCCTGGAGTCCGGGAGGTTGCCTTGCGGCGCCTCCAGGACCACCTCCTCCTGGCTTGGAACCTGTTGGGACGCCACCTCGGCACCATCCATAGGGTGGGGGGAGGAAGCCGTAGGAAGCGAATTCACATCCGACGAATCCAGGGAGCCGCTCGACAACTCGTCGAGCCCGGCCTTGGGCGGACTGCACAGTCATATTCGGCGTAAGGAGGAGCTGTGCAAGAAAGGAACACTATGAATTGCTCTGGTGTCCGAATACTTACGATCTCGCCAGGGGCTTGGCCTTGTGCGGCCACTCCTCTTCGCCGTCGTCGGCGTTGGTGGAGTAGTTTGGAGGAAGGGTCTTCCCCTTCTCGGACCCTTCGGCCTCCCCAGTTGGGGCGTGTCACACCCTAGCTAGTTCATGCATTAGAGTGTTGCATCATATTTACTCTTTCATCAGAAACCTGAAATGGGGATGACAGAACCCCCAGTCCCCTCTGAAACCAATTAGGGTTTACTAAAAACTTTTTCAATGAACCTGAAATGCCCTTCTAAAATGCCCATCATTTTTGTCTTGGTTCAGAACCTCTGCCAAAAGTGATGCACATTTTCCTAGGCCATCTTAGGGTTTGTGAATTAAATCATAAATATTTGAATTTGGGCATTTAAAATTATATAAAATATTTAAATGCTCAAATATCTCCAAACTAAAATGTTTCATGTTGGAAATAATCCAACTATGGACCAGGAGTAGTTTGGTGATTTTAGGAGTTGCCTAAGTATTTTTATTAATTCAACAAAGTTGCAGAAGTATTAAAAAAACAAAAAACAGAGAAAAATAGAAAAGCTTACCTGGCGCCAGCACCCGGCCCACCTGCCGGCCCAGCCCAGCGCCGCTCCAGCGAGCTGCTTGCCGGCCAGGCAGGCAGGCAGGTGCCCGACGGCGACCGCAGCGCGCGCCACGCACCTGCTCGCCACCTCGCCGCTCCCCTCGCCCGGTGATGTCGTGGATCGGCCTCCCTCTCTCCCCCGAACCCCCCAGACACCCCCTCTCCTCTCCAGCTCCTCCCCCTCGCGCTCCCCCGCCATGACCGACGCCACCACCGCCGTGCCTACGTCGTAGCCGTGCTCCCCGCCGCCCGTGCGTCCTCTCGTCGTGTCCAGGAGCTCCGCCGCTATCCACTTCATCGAGCAAGCCGAGCCCCGAGCGCTCGCAACGCCCGAGTCCACCGCAACGACCTCGCCCGAGTCCGCCGTCGCCGGAGATCCCTTTCAACACCGTCGTCGCTCCAGTCCATCCCCGGCCACACCAAGGGCTTCGTCGAACTCCCTGTGAGCTTAGCCATCTTCCCCTCCCTCTTTTTCTTTCTCCCGAGCCGTGTAGCGACCTCCCGGAGCTCAACCGCACCCACCGCCGTGGAGCTCGTCGCCGACATGCTCCCGGTCACCCTCCGGCCACTCCACGGTGTCCATCATGCTCACCGCGTCACGTAGCACCTAACTAGCTACTCCCCGCACCTCACCGACCCCCCTAGCAACAAGTTCGACTTCGGCCGAACTCCGGTGGCCGCCAAAGTCGTCGCCGGCGCCAACTCCGGCCACCCCGACCCCAACGGACTCCACCAAGAGCTGCGGCTCGTCCTCAGCTCCACTCCGGTGGTCTCTGCGACCCATTTGGTGGCCGAAACGGCCAAAACCACTTCCGCCGCCGCGTCGGGCTCGCCGGCGGCTAAACGCCGGTGCAGCCGACCCGGGTTTGACCACGGGTGGGCCCTGGTTGACTCCCCTGAGTCTATGACAGGTGGGGCCCAGCCCTGCTAACTAATTAGGATTAGTTTAAATTAATTTTAGTTTAATTAATCACACTGACACGCAGGACCCACTGTCAGGTTTGACCCGGACGTGTCCCGTTGACCTGCTGACGTCACACTGACGTCAGGCTGACGTAGTAATTGATTTTCTGGAATTAATCTAATATAGGAAATTCCAGAATATAGTTTAAACTTCAAAAATTCATAACTTTTATTCTGTAACTCCAAATCAGACAAATTATATATGAAAAATGATCAGAAAAATCCAATCTATCCATCTGTACTATTTTCATGCATGATTAAACAAGTTAACCTGATGTTTAATGCAGAACAAGGAAAAACACTTTAAAGGGCCATGTTTGAGTTTGAAATTTGAATCTTTGATTCAAATTGGTTCAAACCCCTCTGGTCTTAGTTGCATTAGCCCAGCTCACTCATATTGCCATGTTTCATGCATGCATCATATTGTTGCACATTGTTTGGTGATGGTTGTGTATCGGTGTTCTTTGCGGCAGGTTCTGCCTCCGAGGAGTACCGTGATTACCCTAACGAAGAACCGTATCAGTGCATCGAACCATCAGGCAAGCAACCAACCATTTGATCATATCGATACAATCCCATGTTCTTGCTCCTGCTCTCTTTTACTGCATTAAGAAAACGCGTTTCAAACTGTTGTGTGCTACGGTAGTTGAACCCACTTCCTTTGCATGACCTGTCATTGCCACAGTAACTAGATGAAACCCACTAGCATGTGTAGGAGTTGATTGAGCCATATGTATGTGTTGTTCCTACCTTGCTATGCCTGCTATGCTTAGAGTTGTGTTAGGTCTGGTTCATCTGGGTGATGGGCTAGAGTGAAATGATTATGTCGGTAATGAGAGTGGTGTGGTGAACACGATTTGGTAAAGGTATCGATGAGAGGCCATGTAGGAGTACATGGTGGGTTGTTTCATTGAAGCCGACCTTAAGCACTGAGATCTGTATGTGTGATTTAAGATACAGCTACTACCATGCATTGGGCCCTGAAATATGACCCCGCTCGACTTCTTATTCACCCTAGCTCTCTGTCCAGGAGTTGCAAGTAGTTTCTGGTGTTTGTAGCCTACTGGAGGCCGTGGACAGCGCTGACCGTAGGGGTGGGCTGTGATGCGGTAGGTACGTGGCACGGTGTACCGAATACCCGTTAGGTATCTCGGGAACCCTGTTCACATCATTTGGGGCTGTGAGCGAAACCTCGGCCGGGTCTCCTCATGGATGGAACCCGAATAGGCGATAAACCTGGACTAGAGACTTAGGTGTTTAGGTAGGTCGTGGTCTACACCCACGTCGGCTTTCGTTTGAAGTCTGTCGAGCACATGTCGTGTGCAGACGCTAAGTGGTGGAAACATGTATGAAGAAGTACACCCCTGCAAGGTTAACATGATCTATTCGAATAGCCGCGTCCGCGGTAAAGGACTACTTGGTTGCCTATACAGTTCATAGACAAGTAAATGGAAACTACTAAAAGCCTCAAGATAAGTGTGAGTGCCGAGGATGGCTCTTCCGTAGGAAGACGGAGGTGGATCCTCGGTAGTGTATTGAAGTGGTGAGTAGTGGACTCGTGTATGCAAAACCATTTCAAGTTGGAGTCTCATAGGATAGTCTAGCCAAGAGTCAAAGCTGGCTTGCTGCAATAACTCCACCAACCCTTCTTGATAATGTGCATGTATGTAGGATCTGATGTAAGTCTTGCTGAGTACCTTTGTACTCATGTTGCTATAATTTACATTTTTACAGAAGACGCTACAACCCCTTCTGATGGGTTCTTCATAGACGTTGACATCAATGAGTAGGCTAAGGCCCAGGTGGTGATCCTGAGCTTGTGAAGGACCACGTAGTATAGCTAGGCTTTCCAAGCCTCTTTTATTTTACTAGTTGTCTGTACTCAGACAAGTTACTTCCGCTGCTGGTTTGTATGACTGTATGACTTGAATGCTGGGTCGTGTGACCCGTATCTTTGTGTATGTTATGTATGGCTCTCTGAGCCTTAAATAAAGTACTTGTGTCGTAGAGTCATGTTGTGATGCCATGTTGTATTTGCACATATCGAGCATATTGTGTGTATGATATTGAAATGCTTGGTATTTGTGGGGTCTGACTATCTAGTTGTTTATCTTTAGTAGCCTCTCTTACCGGGAAATGTCTCCTAGTGTTACCGCTGAGCCATGGTAGCTTGCTACTGCTCTGGAACACTTAGGCTGGCCGGCATGTGTCCTTCTTCGTTCCTGTGTCTGTCCCTTCGGGGAAATGTCACGCATTGAGTACCAGAGTCCTGTTAGCCCGCTGCAGCCCGGTTTACCGGAGTCCTGTTAGCCCAGTGCTACAGCCCGGACCCACTTGCTGATGACCGACACGTTCGAAGCTGGGTCATGGATGCCTGTCCCTGTAAGTCTGTGCCACTTTGGGTTTACGACTAGCCATGTCAGCCCGGGCTCCTTATCATATGGGTGCTAGCGACACTATCATATACGTGTGCCAAAAGGCGCAAACGGTTCCGGGCAAAGGTAAGGCGACACCCATGGAATACCGTGCGTGAGGCCGCAAAGTGATATGAGGTGTTACATGCTAGACCTGTGTGGCATTGAGTCGGGGTCCTGACAGCGTTGGTATCAGAGCCGGACTGCCTGTAGGTTCTCCAAGCCAAACTGGTCGATGTTGAGTCTAGAAATTCTTTAGTTATATGTAGGGGAATTGTTTGTGGGTTGGAACGTAAGGCTCTTTTTACTTCTTTATCTTATGACATTCTGATCTGAGTCAGTCTATCCTTCCATCGGGGGTTAAGGAATTAGGATCTATTCTCTCTATCAGGATCACGTGTTACTAATCAGTAGTACCTTATAGGTTTGATGGATACAAGCCTAGTTCAGTTCTACTACCACATTATGTTGCTAGGATGGACTCAGAACTTGATATGATGATGTTGAGTGTGTATGAAATCCTTTGTCAAATGTCTCAAATCCTTCTTGAGCATTTACAGCTGTTATGCTGCCGAAATTTTGCTAGAAATTCTAATGCCTTGCATTATGGTTGTGCTTTCAGATGGCCACTCGCGACCTCAATCAAGTGGTTCGCCTGACTCGATGCCTAGATGTACCCGGCCATACCGCCATGTTGGTTAGGGTAATGACTGAGGCTGGATACCATTGGTATCCTGAGTACACGGTCGAAGAGCAATTCCGAGACTTTAATCAAAGTCAGTATCTCTGCACTGTCAGGATATTTCCATCTTATCCTGGATCCACCGAGCCCCTTCACTGCTCCTATGGACTCGGGGTTACTATTGAGATGGTTGTGCAGGATGCCGCCTACTCCATGATGACCATCATGCGAGTCAGGTCTGGCCTATTTCGGGACTCTGATTTCCGGTATATGCCAGGATCACTTCCGAGAGCACAAGGGTATCTCCAGGCTATCTATGCTGACCCCACTCAGGAGGATTCACGGACTCGCACCACTGCTGAGATGCTCGAGGATAAGGACCGTGAAAATCGGGCCTTGAGGCTAGAGCTTTTCAATACCCGTGCTGACCATTGGGCCACGTTGACTCGGTTTGCACCGGCGGTGCAAGCTGGATATTCGGATATGCGCGATCTCTATCCTGTGAGATCTGCTCTGCCAGACGTGATGAGTTGGCGTGATGTAGGAGGCATCACCCCACCTCGCGGTCCCCGCAGGCCACCGTCTGTTGGTCCAAGACCTCATCCTAGCCCCTATGGTCCTCAAGCTCCGCGGGATCATCTGTTCCCGGATGATCATGTTGAGCTTCCAGGCTATGGAGGTGACTTCTACGAGGACTACTACGGATCGGTCTGAGTTAGTGGTAGTATCACTAGTTCGTACTAGCTGTGTCGTCTATCGTCCTGCGTGACTCGTGGGATATGACCTAGTTTGTACCGCTTTCCGGAAGTGTACAAAAATAATGTATAGGAGCATGGGATGCCTCCAATGAGATGTAATCCTCTTTTCACCATAATAGTACCTTGTTTGGTCTTGTACTAAACCTTGTATGGTGTGTATGACGATGGAATAAAGAAGCAGTTTCTGTATCTATCATGTCATACGGATGATCATCTTGCATTCCGAGTTATTCCTTACATTCTGTATCCTATGTCGGAATTTTATCAATCTGACTAAATCATTGTCTTGTTTACCTAGGATGGTCAACACGCGCACTAACCCTGCTCCTCAAGAGCAGGCCGAAGGCAGTGAAGTCAGGAATGCAAATCTGCCTCATCCTCCTTCCCTAGCCGAGGTTATGATGGAAGCTGAGAGAAACAAGCGGGAGACCAACCGTTTGTTGGAGCGTATTGAACAGAACACAGCACACCATCAGAGGACTAACGTGGTGTCACTCAGTGATTTCATCAAGTTACATCCACCCACGTTCCACCACTCCGTCGAGCCTCTCGACGCTGATGACTGGCTTCGCAGTATCTCTCACAAACTGCGTTCCGCGTTAGTAGCTGAGGCTGACAAGGTCACCTTTGCTGCATATCATCTTGAAGGCCCCGCCAGTCTATGGTGGGAGAATTATGGAGCTATGCGCCCAGCGGGCCATGTCACTACTTGGGCTGAATTCAGCAAGGCTTTCTGTGAACATCACATTCCGGAGGGTCTCATGGACCGTAAACGTGAGGAATTTTGCAGTTTCACCCAAGGCCGACTCTCTGTGGATGCTTACAGCAGGGAGTTTGGTAACCTCGCACGATATGCAACTGAGGAAGTTTCTACTGATGCTAAGAAGCAAGCAAGGTTCCGTAAGGGACTTAGTCCTGAGCTTCGCCGCGACCTCCGTCTGCATGAGTGCACATCTTTTCAGAAGCTTGTTAACAAGGCCATCAGTGCTGAGACTGGTCAGACTGATTATGACGCAACACGCAAGCATGGCCGTGATGTGGGTCCCTCATCCGGTGCTGGTCCTCAGAAGCGCCGCGTGTGGGTGCCCAACACTGCCCTGCCACCCAGGTTCACACCGAGGCCATCCTTCCAGGCGCCTCGCCCCGTTCAACAGTCTGCACCAGCCAAGCCCTATGGTGGTCCAACCAACAGTGCTCCTCCACGTACTAGTTCCGTGACTTGTTTCAAGTGTGGGGAATCTGGCCACTATATGCGTGAGTGTCCCCAAACCCACCCCAACCAATCTGCTCAAGCTGTTGGCCGTGGCAAGCCGACAGGTAAAGTGTTCCACGCCAAGCCGGCCACCGCTACACATGGCAATGTCAACTGTATCTCTGCCGAAGAAGCTCAAGAGGATCCCAACGTCGTTCTCGGTACGCTCCTTGTTAATTGCCACCCGGCATCTGTTCTTTTCGATACAGGAGCATCTCATTCATTTATATCCGAGAGCTATGCTCGTCTGCATAACACCGCATTCTGTGACATGCCATCCTCTATGGTAATTCAAACTCCGGGATCCAAATGGCAAACTTCTAGAGTAAGCCATGGAAACAAAATCCAAGTCGACAGACTTGTTTTTCTCGCATCTTTGATAGCCCTTAAATCTTCGGATATTAATATCATCTTGGGTATGGACTGGATGTCAGCTCATCATGCCCAAGTTGATTGCTTCTCTAGGACTGTTCAACTCACCCATCCCTCGGGGAAGATAGTCAACGTCTTGACCCGAATAGCCAAGCGACAATTATATTCTCTTAACGCCAGCCCTTTGCCAGACCTTGAGGACGTTCCGGTAGTCCGTGACTTTCCGGATGTCTTCCCAAAGGAATTGCCAGGTGTTCCACCTGACAGGGATGTCGAGTTCGTAATAGACCTCATTCCAGGAACCGTTCCGATTGCTAGAAGACCTTATAAGATGGCACCCCTAGAACTAGCCGAGCTTAAGAAACAACTCGATGAGTCCTTGAAAAAGGGTTTCATCCGAGCTAGTTCATCTCCGTGGGCTTGCTCCGTCCTCTTCGTCAAGAAGAAGGATGGTACGGACCGGATGGTTGTAGATTATCGACCTGTCAATTTGTCACAATCAAGAACAAATATCCGCTCCCCAGGATCAACGACCTGTATGATCAGCTCGCTGGATCCTCAATCTTCTCCAAAATGGATTTGAGGTTGGGCTACCATCAAATCAAAATCAGGAACGGGGACATTCCTAAAATGGCCTTTGTTACTCGTTATGGTCAATACGAGTACACCGTCATGTCCTTCGGTTTAACCAACGCCCCAGCCACTTTTTCTCGGTTGATGAACTCAATCTTCATGGAGTATTTGGATAAATTCGTCGTGGTTTACCTCGATGACATACTCATCTACTCCAAGAACGAGGAAGAACATGCCGAACATCTAAGGCTAGTGTTGAAGAAACTTCGAGAGCATCGCCTTTATGCCAAATTTTCTAAATGTGAATTTTGGTTGTCAGAAGTGACCTATCTGGGTCATGTAATATCTGGTAAAGGTATTGCTGTTAACCCTGAGCGAGTTCAAGCCGTCCTTAATTGGACTCCACCTGAATCAGTCAAGCAAGTTCAGAGTTTCCTTGGCCTAGCGAGCTATTGTCGTCGCTTTGTCGAAAACTTCTCCAAAGTTGCTAAACCTCTAACTGAACTCCTCAAGAAAGATAAGAAGTTCGAATGGACTCCACAATGTGAGCACAGCTTTCAGGAACTGAAAAGACGCCTGACTTCTGCTCCCGTACTGGTACCGCCAGACTTCTCTAAGGACTTTGTTATCTACTGCGACGCCTCGCGACAAGGACTAGGTTGCATTCTCATGCAAGATCGACACGTAATTGCTTACGCTTCACGGCAATTGCACCCACATGAGGAGAATTATCCTACTCATGATCTAGAGCTTGCAGCAGTAGCCTATGCACTTAAAACCTAGCGACATTACCTTCTTGGTAATCGTTGCGAAATATTCACTGATCACCAAAGTCTGAAATACATCTTCACCCAACCGGATTTGAATCTCAGGCAAAGACATTGGGTCGAGTTGATCACAGATTTCGACTTAGGAATAACTTACACCCCAGGGAAAGCCAACGTCATGGCTGATGCGCTAAGTCATAAATCTTATTGTAACAACCTGATGTTACAACAAAGTCAACCGCTTCTCCATGAGGAATTTCGGAAGCTTAACCTTCACATTGTTCCTCAAGGATTTCTTTCCACCTTGGTGGCGAAACCTACTCTTACGGATCAAATTATCGCTGCCCAAAAGCGAGATAAGGGAATATCTAAAATCAAGGAGAACATTCCTAGCGGAGGTGCTAGTTGTTTCTCCACAAATGATCATGGTGTTGTGTACTTTGAGAACCGTTTAGTGGTTCCCAAGAACCAGCATCTACGGCAGTTGATCCTTAAGGAAGCCCATGAATCTCCTCTCACCATTCATCCCGGTAGTACCAAGATGTATCAGGACCTACGCCAGAGGTTCTGGTGGACTAGGATGAAGAGAGAAATTGCTCAGTATATTGCTAATTGTGACGTCTGTCGTCGTGTAAAAGCAGAGCATCAACGGCCTGCTGGCACCCTTCAACCCCTAGCTATTCCTGAATGGAAATGGGATAAAATTGGTATGGATTTCATTACCGGTTTTCCCAGGTCCAAGAGAGGGCATAATGCTATCTTCGTCGTTGTCGACCGCCTTTCCAAAGTAGCCCATTTCTTACCTGTTCGTGAGAGTATAACCGCTAGTCAATTGGCAGACTTATACATCTCCCGAATAGTGTCTCTCCATGGTGTTCCTTTGGAAATTAACTCGGATCGAGGAAGTCTTTTCACCTCTCGATTTTGGGAAAGTTTCCAAAATGCTATGGGAACCCGTCTTTCTTTTAGCACCGCTTTCCACCCTCAGTCGAGTGGTCAAGTGGAACGCGTCAACCAGATTCTAGAAGACATGCTTCGAGCCTCTGTTATCTCTTTCGGAATGGAGTGGGAGAAATGCCTTCCATTTGCCGAATTCGCTTACAACAACAGCTATCAATCTAGCTTGGGTAAAGCCCCTTTTGAAGTTCTCTATGGACGACGGTGTCGAACACCCCTTAACTGGTCAGAGACTGGGGAAAGACAATTCTTTGGCCCGGATATGATTCAGGAAGCAGAAGAGCAAGTTCGCATCGTTCGTGAAAAGTTGAAAACGGCCCAATCTCGTCAAAAGAGTCAATATGACCGAAAACATAAGGCTATGACTTTCGAGGTTGACGAGAAGGCTTACCTTCGGGTTACTCCTCTGAAGGGAACCCATCGTTTCGGTATCAAAGGCAAATTGGCTCCTCGTTACATTGGACCTTTTCGCATTCTCGCTAAACGAGGAGAAGTTGCCTACCAGTTGGAACTACCTCCGCATCTCTCCAGAGTCCACGATGTCTTCCATGTTTCTCAACTCAGGCGTTGCTTCTCGGATCCTATCCGTGGAGTGGACCACGAAACGCTTGATCTCCAAGATAATCTCATGTATCGAGAGTACCCCATTCGTATCCTCGATCAGGCCGAGCGTACCACTCGACGTCATAATATCAAGTTTCTCAAAGTTCAATGGTCGCACCATTCTGAGGATGAAGCAACTTGGGAAAGGGAGGATCGTCTTCGACTTGAGTATCCCGCCTTCTTCCCGGAGGAACCCAAATCTCGGGACGAGATTCTTTTGAGTGGGGGTGAGTTGTCACACCCTAGCTAGTTCATGCATTAGAGTGTTGCATCATATTTACTCTTTCATCAGAAACCTGAAATGGGGATGACAGAACTCCCAGTCCCCTCTGAAACCAGTTAGGGTTTACTAAAAACTTTTTCAATGAACCTGAAATGCCCTTCTAAAATGCCCATCATTTTTGTCTTGGTTCAGAACCTCTGCCAAAAGTGATGCACATTTTCCTAGGTCATCTTAGGGTTTGTGAATT
Source organism: Triticum aestivum (assembly GCF_018294505.1). Classification (NCBI taxonomy): domain Eukaryota; kingdom Viridiplantae; phylum Streptophyta; class Magnoliopsida; order Poales; family Poaceae; genus Triticum; species Triticum aestivum. The sequence goes on from NC_057803.1 coordinate 538,572,902, forward strand.
AAATCATAAATATTTGAATTTGGGCATTTAAAATTATATAAAATATTTAAATACTCAAATATCTCCAAACTAAAATGTTTCATGTTGGAAATAATCCAACTATGGACCAGGAGTAGTTTGGTGATTTTAGGAGTTGCCTAAGTATTTTTATTAATTCAACAAAGTTGCAGAAGTATTAAAAAAACAGAAAACAGAGAAAAATAGAAAAGCTTACCTGGCGCCAGCACCCGGCCCACCTGCCGGCCCAGCCCAGCGCCGCTCCAGCGAGCTGCTTGCCGGCCAGGCAGGCAGGCAGGTGCCCGACGGCGACCGCAGCGCGCGCCACGCACCTGCTCGCCGCCTCGCCGCTCCCCTCGCCCGGTGACGTCGTGGATCGGCCTCCCTCTCTCCCCCGAACCCCCCAGACACCCCCTCTCCTCTCCAGCTCCTCCCTCTCGCGCTCCCCCGCCATGACCGACGCCACCACCGCCGTGCCTACGTCGTAGCCGTGCTCCCCGCCGCCCATGCGTCCTCTCGTCGTGTCCAGGAGCTCCGCCGCTGTCCACTTCATCGAGCAAGCCGAGCCCCGAGCGCTCGCAACGCCCGAGTCCACCGCAACGACCTCGCCCGAGTCCTCCGTCGCCGGAGATCCCTTTCAACGCCGTCGTCACTCCGGTCCATCCCCGGCAACACCAAGGGCTTCGTCGAATTCCCTGTGAGCTTAGCCATCTTCCCCTCCCTCCTTTTCTTGCTCCCGAGCCGTGTAGCGACCTCCCGGAGCTCAACCGCACCCACCACCGTGGAGCTCGTCGCCGACGTGCTCCCGGTCACCCTCCGGCCACTCCACGGTGTCCATCATGCTCACCGCGTCACGTAGCACCTAACTAGCTACTCCCCGCACCTCACCGACCCCCCTAGCGACAAGTTCGACTTCGGCCGAACTTCGGTGGCCGCCAAAGTCGTCGCCGGCGCCAACTCCGGCCACCCCGACCCCAACGGACTCCACCAAGAGCTGCGGCTCGTCCTCAGCTCCACTCCGGTGGTCTCCGCGACCCATTTGGTGGCCGAAGCGGCCAAAACCACTTCCGCCGTGTCAGCCCGGGCTCCTTATCATATGGGTGCTAGCGACACTATCATATACGTGTGACAAAAGGCGCAAACGGTTCCGGGCAAAGGTAAGGCGACACCCGTGGAATACCGTGCGTGAGGCCGCAAAGTGATATGAGGTGTTACATGCTAGACCTGTGTGGCATTGAGTCGGGGTCCTGACAGGGCGGCCTTCCTTTTCTTCCCTTCCCTCGCTGGAGGGGGAGAGGTCTCTTCTTCCTCCTCCTCGTCTTCACGGGAGGAGTGCGCCTTGGAATCGTCGAATGATGAATCCGACACCTCCTGGTGCCGGGCGCTCTTTCGAGTCCCCGTGTCCTTCTTGGCCTTCTTCTCTGGCACCACATAGGGCGCCGGAACCAGCAGCTTCGCCAAGCGAGCGTCCGCTGGGCCTTCGGGCAAAGGAGCCGAACAGTTGATCTGTCCGGACGTCTCCTGCCAATCCTGTCAAAGGTAAGGGAGCTTAGATCCCGCATGGAGTCGAACTATGAAAAACTAATACCCTGTAAAAGGTAAAAACAACTTACCACACGAGCGTGACGCTGCGTGCTGAATCCGCGATCCTCGGTAGCGGATGCAGGGGCCTCGGCGCCCTTGAAAAGCACCTTCCAGGCATCTTCATATGTCGTGTCGAAGAGCATGCTCAGAGTTTGGTGTTGCGCCGGGTCGAACTCCCACAGGTTGAAAGCCCGTTGTTGACATGGGTGGATCCGGCGGATGAGCATAACCTGGACTACGTTGACAAGTTTGAGCTTCTTGTCCACCAGGGTTTGGACGAATGTTTGGAGTCCGGTCAGCTCTCCTTCTTTACCCCATGACAGGCCCGTCTCTTTCCAGGAGGTGAGCCGCGTGGGGGGTCCGGATCGGAACTCGGGGGCTACGACTCATTCAGGGTCGCACGGCTCGGTGATGTAAAACCACCCCGATTGCCACCCCTTTAGGGACTCCACGAAGGAGCCCTCGGGCCATAGGACGTTGGGCATCTTGCCCACCATGGCGCCTCCGCACTCCGCCTGGGTGTCACGCACCACCTTCGGCTTGACATTGAAAGTCTTGAGCCATAGGCCGAAATGGGGGCGGATGCAGAAGAAAGCCTCGCACATGACGATAAACGCCGAGATATTGAGGACAAAGTTCGGGGCCAAATCGTGGAAATCCAGCTCATAGTAGAACATGATCCCCCGGACAAATGGGTGGAGAGGGAAGCCCAGTCCGCGGAGGAAATGGGGGAGGAACACCACCCTCTCATGGGGCCTAGGGGTGGGGATGAGCTGCCCCTCTTCGGGAAGCCGGTGCGCAATGTCGTTAGACAAGTATCCGGCCTTCCTCAGTTTTTTGATGTGTCCCTCCATGACGGAGGAGACCATCCACTTGCCTCCCACTCTGGACATGGCTGGAGAAGGTTGAGGTGGGGTGTGCGGACTTGGGCGCTGGAGCTCGAGTGCGCAGAAATGGATAGGCAAAGGAGGAAGAAGGCGTGGATGAAAAGGTGGATCCTTATCCCCTTATATGGGTGGACGTGACTATGCGCCCCCACCAGCCTGGTAAAACTCGCTTATCTCCCAAGCGCCATAATCAATGGCGCGGTTGGGTTACCCACACCCGTATTGATGAGAATCCCGGAATAAGGGGACACGATCTCTGCTTTGACAAGACGTGCCAAGGAAACTGCCTCGCTAAACGCGCTGAGGTGGGACAGTGAAACGATTCGAATAAAGACTTGGCCGTGGTGTGATGTCACGCTACGGAATACGTCAGCAGATTAGATTTGTGTAAATATTATTCTATCTATGGCAATATGTGGAAACTTATTTTGCAGAGCCGGACACTACCTTTGTGTTCAAAATCTTCTATGAAGTACTTGGAGGAGGAACCCGTCTTGCAATGCCGAAGACAATCTGCGCGCCGGACTCGTCATCATTGAAGCCTGGTTCAGGGGCTACTGAGGGAATCCTGGATTAGGGGGTGTCCAGATAGCCGGACTATACCTTCAGCCGGACTCCTGGACTATGAAGATACAAGATTGAAGACTTCGTCCCATGTCCGAAAGGGACTTTCCTTGGCGTGGAAGGCAAGCTTGGCGATACGGATATGTAGATCTCCTACCATTGTAACCGACTCTGTGTAACCCTAGCCCTCTCTGGTGTCTATATAAACCGGAGGGTTTTAGTCCGTAGGACGAACAACAATCATACCATAGGCTAGCTTCTAGGGTTTAGCCTCTCTTATCTCGTGGTAGATCTACTCTTGTACTACCCATATCATCAATATTAATCAAGCAAGACGTAGGGTTTTACCTCCATCAAGAGGGCCCGAACCTAGGTAAAACATCGTGTCACCTGCCTCCTGTTACCATCCGGCCTAGACGCACAGTTCGGGACCCCCTACCCGAGACCCGCCGGTTTTGACACCGACACACACCAATACACCTTGCCGAGAAGGTGGTAGGCATCAAACCTGTTGGTGAAGTGGATGACGAGCCCTACCACTGGAGCGTTGGCATGGGGACGCTGCTCCACGAGGTTGAACATGGGCGGCGAGCCCGCCGGGAGGTGGTGGAAGCCCGCACGGAGGAACCCCCGTGCAAGCTGAGTGCTACCCCTCCAGCGTGAGAACGCCCACACACGGAGCGATGCCTCGACGACGATGTTGGCGGGGTACCGCCGTTCCGGCACAGTGGGTGGCTCTTGGTACGTAGGCCCGTTGTACTGCATCTTGCTCGCTTCGCTGAGTGTTTCATTTGGCTTTTGGGGGAAGAAGAGAAGGGGGAGGCACAGATGGATCTGTAGAAGAAGAGGCAATGAAGGGTGGTTTAAATAGCTGGGGGAGATGAAGAGGGTACATGCGGAAACGACGTAGATCGTGACTCAGTGTGTGCGTGAACCGATGCGATCATCAATGTGTGAACATGAATCGATGCAAGCGTGCTCTGCATTGGCGGCTGCCTGCCTCCCCCTTCTACGTGCTCTGTGTTGGCGGCTGCCTACCTCCCACAACTGAATCGAGCGGCAGCCGTGCGGCGTGAACCGATGCCTCAACATATGGATGCGAGCGTGCAGCCTTCCCCTTCTGCCACCGGCATGTATGCCTGCGACGCGTGAAACGACGCTGCGGAGCAACTGAATCCACCGGCAACCATGCGGCACGGTTCGATGCGTGCGTGTCGGCGTGCATGCATGCGATTAGGTCTAGGTCACTAGATGCATGTGTGGCGGCGTTTGCATGCATAGCAGGCTACATCGATGCCAAAGTCGGGCATGCATAGTAGGCTGCATCCGTCAATAGCAGGCTTTTTTAATTTATTACCAACAAACTAACGGGCCTGTCCTATGAACACAAACACGACCCAACCAGCGAAGCCACAGCCACAGTCAATAGAGTCCAACGTGGCCCCACAAGTCAGTTAACGGCCAAGACGGCAAATGTCTGTTATGAACATTTGTGAGAGTTTCAGCTAAGGGAGTGGGGAAAAGTGAGCAAAAGTTTAGAGCGTGGGGAAAACTGAGCACAACTAAGGAATTGGGGGCATAGATGGAATAAGCCCTTTCAAAAATTTCCTACGCACATGCAAGATCATGGTGATGCATAGCAACGAGAGGGGAGAGTGTTGTCTACGTACCCTCGTAGACCGTAAACGGAAGCGTTATGACAACGCGGTTGATGTAGTCGTACGTCTTCACGATCAACCAATCCTAGTACCGAAAGTATGGCACCTCCACGATCTGCACACGTTCAGCTCGGTGACATCCCACGAACTCACGATCCAGCAGAGTGTCGAGGGAGAGCTTCATCAGCACGACGACATGATGACGGTGATGACGATGATACCGGAACAGGGCTTCGCCTAAGCACCACTATGATATGACCGAGGTGGATTATGGTGGAGGGGGGCACCACACACGGCTGGAAACTATCAACTTGTGTGTTCTAGGGTGCCCCCTACCCCCGTATATAAAGGAGCAAGTGGGGAGGCCGGCCGGCCTTGGGGTGCACCAAGGAGAGGGAGGAGTCCTCCTCCTAGTAGGAGTAGGACTCCCCCTTTCCTAGTCCAACTAGGAAGGAGGGGAAGGAAAGAGAGGGAGAGAGGGAGGGAAAGAGGGGGCGCTGCCCCCCTCCTTGTCCAATTCGGACTCCCAGGGGGTGCGGCCAGCCCTATGGCCCTTCCTCTCTCTCTCACACAAGGCCCATGTTGGCCCATTAGCTCCCCCGGGGGTTCCGATAACCCCCCGGCACTCCGATAATTATCCGCTGACCTCCGGAACTCATCCGGTGTCCGAATATAGTCATCCAATATATCAATATTTATGTCTCGACAATTTCGAGACTCCTCATCATGTCCGTGATCACATCTGGGACTCCTAACTATCTTTGGTACGTCAAAACATATAAACTCATAATACCGATCATCACCGAATGTTAAGCGTGCGGACCCTATGGGTTCGAGAACTATGTAGACATGACCGAGACATGTCTCCGGTCAATAAACAATAGCGGAACCTGGATGTTCATATTGGCTCCCACATATTCTATGAATATCTTTATCGATCAAACCGCATAATGATATACATTGTTCCCTTTGTCATCGGTATGTTACTTGCCCGAGATTCAATCATCGGTATCTCAATACCTAGTTCAATATCGTTACCGGCAAGTCTCTTTACTCGTTCCGTAATGCATCATCCCGTAACTAACTCATTAGTCACATTGCTTGCAAGGCTTATATTGATGTGCATTATCGAGAGGGCCCAGAGATACCTCTCCGACAATCGGAGTGACAAATCCTAATCTCGAACTATGCCAACTCAACAAACACCATGGGAGACACCTGTAGAGCACCTTTATAATCACCCAGTTACGTTGTGATGTTTGGTAGCACACAAAGTGTTCCTCCGGTATTCGGGAGTTGCATGATCTCATAGTCATAGGAACATGTATAAGTTATGGAGAAAGCAATAGTAACAAACTAAACGATCATCGCGCTAAGCTAACGGATGGGTCAAGTCAATCCCATAATTCTCTAATGATATGATCCTGTTAATCAAATGACAACTCATGTCTATGGTTAGGAAATATAACCATCATTGATTCAATGAGCTAGTCAAGTAGAGGCATACTAGTGACATTCTGTTTGTCTATGTATTCACACATGTACTAAGTTTCCAGTTAAAACAATTCTAGCATGAATAATAAACATTTATCATGATATAAGGAAATATAAATAACAACTTTATTATTGCCTCTAGGGCATATTTCCTTCAGATATATACCAGTGTGCGACGCCATATGAGCGGCAGCGCCTGTGTCCATGTACCAGTTCCCGCCGCCGGAGTAGTTGCTTGGGGAAGGGGCGGCGTGGAGGGTGGTTAGGAGCGTCGGTCATAGGAGTAGCCGGTGGGGGCGCCATGGCGGCGGCGTAGGCCGTGGGCCCACCGTACGCTGAGGAGCCACCGGGACCGAAACCACCCGGCGCGGCCAGGAGGGCCTGGGGATGAGCCAGACAAGGGCCGAGGATGCCCGAAGCAGGCGCCCGCAACAGTGGCATGGAATAAGCATGCACCACCCCTGTCCAGGGGGTGTACCCCGTGAGCTAGGGCGGGGGTGCCGAGGCCGGGGCAGGGGCGGATGGAGCCGCCTGGCGGGGCTGGGAGCCCCCATCGCGGGCCCACCCGTCGCGACCCCCTGTTTCTTCTAGCGGCCGCGGTCGGGGGTGGCTGGCGGTGGTGGGGCCGATACGTGAGGAGGTTGTGGGAGGGCAGCGGGATCCCCGATGGTGCCGGTGTGGAGCATGGCGAGAGGCGCTTGCCGAGCCGTGTGACGGAGACGCTTCTCCTCCATCCACAGGTAGGTGACGACCTTCATATAGGAGGGCGTGGTGTGGGAGAGGTTGGTGGCGGATTGGCCAAGGTCGGGATGGAGGCCGCGGAGGAGGTTGGTGAGGAGGACCGAGTTGTCGATCACCATGCTGACATCGTGAAGCTCATCGGAGAGAACTTTCATCTTGGTGCAGTACTCGTCGATCGTGAGATCATTTTGCTGCATGGTGAAAAACTCCCCTTAGAGGAACACACGGCGCTGAAGCTGATTGTCAAGGAAGAGGTCGCAAAGCCGCGTCTAGATGGCATGTGCGGACGGGTCGCGGTAGTTCACCATGTCGAAGAGCCCGAGCGAGATTATGAGGAACAGCCACTTGACGATACAGGTGTCGACGGCCAGCCACTCGTCATAGCCTTTCATGTCGCGGATGTCAACGCTCCCATCAACATGCTCAATGAGACGGTAGGAGCAGAAGAGAAGCGCGAAGTAGGTGCGCTAAGCGTTGTAGGAGGGGGAGTCGAGCTCGAGGATGACAGGAACATGGTCCTTGATGGGGAGTTCGTTGAGACGGTCGGAGGTGAAAGCAAGGACGGCAGCGGAGCTGCCGAGGGAGGAGTTGGATCCCACCATGATGATGAAAACGGCAGCGGCTGGGGAAAGGGTTTAGGGTTTGGCGGCGGCGGCTTGGGAGAAAGCAACGGCGGTGGCGTGTGAGGGTTAGGGTTTTGGTGCGGCGGCAGCTTGGGAGAAGCGGCGGCGGCGGCGTGGGAGGGCTAGGGTGTGGTGCGGCGGCGGCGGCTTGTGGAGCAAGCAGTAGCGGCGGCAGGAGAGAGGAGATGGTGGTGGCGTGAGACGTGGCGGCGACCTAGGGCGGAAGCGATGGAGATCGGTAGAAAACCGATACCATGTAGAAGACTATAGGATGCAACTCAATTGTATTCATCGGAGTCTGTTACAATATATACAGGTGGTGTCTTGCGTGATAAGCCAAATAACCCTACAATATCTCTAGGAATCAACTATACAAGGCTAGAGATAATATGAGAATAAGTTGGTAATAAATACAGAGATATCATAGTTCAACACTAGGGAAAAGCCTATACACAGAATCTTACCAGCAGCGCGCCTTAAAATAAGGCACTGCAGCTACGTAGCAGTAGCGTACGCCAACAAAACACGCTACTGTAATAAATGTAGCAGTAGCGCGCCTGTAATAAGTCGCGCTACTGCTATAATTGCCACGACCCCGCCGCCAAGCTAGTTATAGCAGCAACGCCTTAATACAAAGAGCTCTACTGCTACAGATCATAGCAGTAGCGCCTTCTCACAATGCCCACTACTGCTAAGTTTATTACAAAAATTTAGTCCTACCTCGCTCCGCGAACAAGGTTTTTACCACCTTAAATATGTTACTTCTCAAACTATCACAACCACTTGGTCTTCATTGAACTCTATGTGTAGAATTTGTGGCCGCAATATGAGTCTTCTCCAGTTTCTAAACCGGTGAGGACTCATATTAACAATTCAGATTGTACACAAAAAGATCATTGATGATCAATGTATTTTTTATGTATATTTTTACATGTTTACACATAGCAGTAGCACATTTTGACTCAAAGGCGCTACTGCTAGGTCGTTTAGCAGTAGTGTGTTTCTCTATAGCGCGCTACTGATAAGTCATTCTATCTTCCCCAACCGGCCACCCCTCACTCTTCACACTCACACTCACACTCACACTCACACTCACTCGATCTTCCCCCTCAACCCCCCGCGCCGGTCCTCCCCCGTCGGCCGCCCTCGCCTACCCCTTCCCCATCTGCGTCGTTGTCACCTTCTCCTCCTCCCTGGACTCGGTAATCCTTCGTCGGTCGCCCTCATCCCCGCCCCCTCATCCTCCGTCCTCCCTCCACTCCTCCATTCGCCATCGGCCGGCCCCTCCTCGCTCCGCCTTCCTCCTCCATCCTCCTTCCTCCTCCCTCCTCCAGTCGCCCCTCCTTCTCCCTCCTCCCTCCTCCATCCACAACCCCTCCTCCTTGCTACATTTTGATTTAGTAGGCTAGTTCATATGCAACATTTTGATTTAGTTGATATGATTTAGTTGATTTAATAGGCTAGTTGATTTAGAACATTTTGATTTAGTTGATTTAGTAGGCTAGTTGATTTTGTTAATTTAGAATATTTTGATTTAGTTGATTTAGTAGGCTAGTTGATATGCAACATTTAGAGAGAGGGACATATATATATATATATATATATATATATATATATGATAGTTGATAGTTTTTAGTTGATATGATTAATTGATTAGTGAAAATTTAGACATAGTTGATAGTTTTTAGTTGATATAAGCCTCTGGTCATATATAACACTTTGATATAGGATAGTTTCTAGGGTTTAAGATAGTTAGTGCTAGTTTGATATGTTGGTTTGCATGTTGAGCTTGATGATCATCCCATGCTAAGTTGCTAGCATACTGATGCTCTGCTCTAGTTGTGGTTTTTGTGTTCCTCACAGTAGTTTTTTTATGCTATATTGAAGTTGGTGTACCACTGTTTTTTGATTCTGTTTCCTCGCCTGCATGCGTGTTACTCGTGGTGAGTTGACCACCTTCTCCTTCAGAGCAGAAAGACCCAAGCTGGCTGTCATTTATATCAAAAAGGTGGAAGATGATGAAGATGATGAGGACCCACTCAATGAAGACGACAAGGACCCACTTCATGAAGCCATCATAGCTCAAAGAATGAGGTCGAGAGAGGAGGAGGTGTGCAACCTATGGGACATAATTCTGCCACATGATGACTTTGTCGGGGTGTGATATGTCTCCAACATATCTATAATTTTTTATTGTTCCATGCTATTATATTATCTGTTTTGGATGTTTAATGGGCTTCATTATACACTTTTATATTATTTTTGGGACTAACCTACTAACCCAAGGCCCAGTGCAAATTGTTGTTTTTTGCCTATTTTTGTGTTTCACAGAAAAGGAATGAAACCTTCGGAAGAGTTATTTTTGGAACAAACGTGATCTAGGGGACTTGGAGTAGACGTCAAGAAAGGAGCGAGGAGGCCACGAGGCAGGGAGGCCTGCCTACCCCCTGGGCGCGCCCCCACCCTCATGGGCCCCTCGCAGCTCCACCGACCTACTTCTTCCGCCGCCACAACCCTATTTCCACCGCCGCAACCTTCTGTACCCAAGATATCCCATCTTGGGGCCTTTTCTGGAGCTCCGCCGGAGGGGGAATCAATCATGGAGGGCTTCTACATCAACACCATAGCCTCTCCGATAATGTGTGAGTAGTTTACCACAGACCTTCGGGTCCATAGTTATTAGCTAGATGGCTTCTTCTCTCTCTTTGGATCTCAATACAAAGTTCTCCTCGATCTTCTTGGAGATCTATTCGATGTAATTCTTTTTGTGGTGTGTTTGTTGAGATCCGATGAATTGTGGGTTTATGATCAAGATTATATATGGATAATATTTGATTCTTCTCTGAAATCTTTTATGTATGTTTTGTTATGTTTGCAAGTCTCTTCGAATTATCAGTTTGGTTTGGCCTACTAGATTGATCTTTCTTGCAATGGGAGAAGTGCTTAGCTTTGGGTTCAATCTTGCGGTGTCCTTTCCCAGTGACAGCAGGGGCAGCAAGGCACGTATTGTATTGTTGCCATCGAGGATAAAAAGATGGGGTTTATATCATATTGCTTGAGTTTATCCCTCTACATAATGTCATCTTGCCTAATGCGTTACTCTGTTCTTATGAACTTAATACTCTAGATGGATGCTGGATAGCGGTCGATGTTTGGAGTAATAGTAGTAGATGCAGAATCATTTCGGTCTACTTGTCGCGGACGTGATGCCTATATACATGATCATTCCTAGATATTCTCATAATTATGCACTTTTCTATCAATTGCTCGATAGTAATTTGTTTACCCACCGTAATACTTATGCTATCTTGAGAGAAGCCACTAGTGAAACCTATGGCCCCCGGTTCTATTTTCCATCATATAAGTTTTCAATCTATTTTATTCTGCAATATTTATTTTCCAATCTATATCATAAAAATACCAAAAATATTTATCTTATTATCTCTATCAGATCTCACTCTCGTAAGTGACCGTGAAGGGATTGACAACCCATTTATCGCGTTGGTTGCGAGGTTCTTATTTTTTTGTGTAGGTGCGAGGTGACTTGCGTGTAGTCTCCTACTGGATTGATACCTTGGTTCTCAAAAACTGAGGGAAATACTTTGTTACTTTGCTGAATCACCCTTTCCTCTTCAAGGGAAAACCAACGCGGTGCTCAAGAGGTAGCAAGAAGGATTTCTAGCGCCGTTGCCGGGGACATCTACGCACAAGTCAAGACATACTAAGTACCTATCACAAACTCTTATCCCTCGCATTACATTATTTGCCATTTGCCTCTCGTTTTCCTCTCCCCCACTTCTAAAACGATTTTCGAAAACCTTTGCCTTTTCTTCGCCTTCTTCTTGTATGTATCTTTGTTTGTGTTTCCATGTGCCTTCTATTTGCTTGCATCTTTGCTTGCTAAAAACCTATTGATATGGATCCACTTAAAGTGTTATACTTGGATCATCTTCGATCCCTATGCGCTCGTGCTGAAACCCAACTAGCCTGGTTGATGGGAAATCTTTAGATGAGCATGCTCATTTTGTGCGTCACCGTTTGTCTGAAAAAGGGAGACTCTTATGGGATCAAATAAACAGATTGTTGTGTTATGCTTAAAATCTTTGTGAAATTTGTGATTTTACTTGTTGCTCTAAGAACCCTAAAAAACACCTCCCCTACCTATGTGAGTTTAATGATAATGAAATCTTATCTTCTTATGCAAAAGGTGTTTATAGTTACTATGATATCAAACAAATTGAAGAATTTGTTGCTTTTAAGGATGCTTATGAAGTTGCTTCTTTGATCGGAAAGTATGATATTACTCTCTACGAATCGGAAAATTTTGACATACTTAAATATTGCTATGAAAACTATGCTCATAATGTCTATGTCAAAGAATTTATTGAAAGAATGACCGTTGCTTTGGAAGAAAATTATGATATGCATGAATCTATAGATAATTATGATTTCGATGATTTGATTGAAATATCCCTTGATGAGCATGATGCTTGCTATTCTTGTGGCCATGATGCCAATATTTATGAAGATGAATTTGCTATAGTTCCTTATGTTAAACATGAGATCATTTCTATTGCACCCATACTTGATAGTTCCTTCGATGAAAAGCATGATTCAATGATGTTATTATAAATTCTCATAATGTCAATTGTGTTAATGATATGCAAAACCTCAAGCTTGGGGATGCTAGTTTTTCTATGACTACTATTTGTTGCAATGATCATGATTGGGGTGATTCTTCTTATGATCTTGAAAATTTATTTAAGCCCCATGATGAATATGAAATTGATAATAGTGTTTGCAATATTATTGAAAGTGGGTTTGGAAGAGTGTCAACTTTAGATCCCACATATTTGGAGAATGTTCAATCTTATGAAATTTTTGATAAAAGTGGGTTTGGAGAGGTCATGACTTTAGTTAATGTTAATCCCACTATTTTGGAAGAGTGTCAACTTTGCATGCATGTGGGCTGTGTTGAATTTTTTTATGTGATAGCTATTTTGTTGAATTTGCTTATGATCTGATAACCCACAAGTATAGGGGATCACAACAGTTTTCGAGGGTAGAGTATTCAACCCAAATTTATTGATTCGATACAAGGGGAGCCAAAGAATATTCTCAAGTATTAGCAGCTGAGTTGTTAATTCAACCACACCTGGAAACTTAATATCTGCAGCAAGGTATTTAGTAGCAAAGTAATATGATAGTAGTGGTAACGATAGCAAAAATAATATTTTTGGGTTTTATAGTGATGGTAACAGTAGCAGCAGAAAAGTAAATAAGCGAAAAACAATATAGGAAAAGCTCATAGGCATTGGATTGGTGATGGAGAATTATGCCGGATGTGATCGATCATGTAACAGTTATAACCTAGGGTGACACAGAACTAGCTCCAGTTCATCAATGTAATGTAGGCATGTATTCCGAATATAGTCATACGTGCTTATGGAAAAGAACTTGCATGACATCTTTTGTCCTACCCTCCCATGACAGCGGGGTCCTATTGGAAACTAAGGGATAGTAAGGCCTCCTTTTAATAGAGTACCGGACCAAAGCATTAACACATAGTGAATACATGAACTCCTCAAACTACGGTCATCACCGGTAAGTATACCGATTATTGTTACTTCGGAGTTAACGGATCATAACACATAATAGGTGACTATAGACTTGCAAGATAGGATCAAGAACTCTCATATATTGATGAAAACATAATAGGTTCAGATCTGAAGTCATGGCACTCGGTCCCTAGTGACAAGCATTAAGCATAGCAAAGTCATAGCAACATCAATCTCAGAACACAGTGGATACTAGGGATCAAACCCTAACAAAACTAACTCAATTACATGATAAATCTCATCCAACCCATCACCGTCCAGCAAGCCTATGATGGAATTACTCACACACGGCGGTGAGCATCATGAAATCGGTGATGGAGGAAGGTTGATGATGACGATGGCGACGGATTCCCTCTCTAGAGCCCCTAACGGACTCCAGACCAGCCCTCCCGAGAGAGTTTAGGGCTTGGTGGCGGCTCCGTATCATAAAATGCTATGAATCCTTCTCTCTGATTTTTTTCTCCCCGAAAGTGAATATATGGAGTCAAGGTTGAGGTCAGTGGAGCATCAAGGGCCCACGAGGCAGGGGGCGCGCCCCCACCCTCGTGGACAGGTGGTGGCCCCCCTGACGTGGATCTCTCTTCCAGTATTTTTTACATATTCCAAAACAATTCTCCGTTGATTTTCAGGTCATTCCGAGAACTTTTATTTCTGCACAAAAATAACACCATAGCAATTCTGCTGAAAACAACGTCAGTCCGGGTTAGTTTCATTCAAATCATGCAAGTTAGAGTCCAAAACAGGTGCAAAAGTGTTTGGAAAAGTAGATACGACGGAGACGTATCAACTCCCCCAAGCTTAAACATTTGCTTGTCCTCAAGCAATTCAGTTGATAAACTTAAAGTGATAAAGAAAAACTTTTACAAACTCTGTTTGCTCTTGTTGTTGTAAATATGTAAAGCCAGCATTCAAGTTTCCAGCAAAGATTATGAACTAACCACATTCGCAGTAACATTTAGGTCTCATGTTTACTCATATCAATGGCATAATCAACTAGCGAGCAATAATAATAAATCTCGGATGACAACACTTTCTCAAAATAATCATGATATGATATGACAAGATGGTATCTCGCTAGCCCTTTCTAAGACCGCAAAACATAAATGCAGAGCACCTTTAAAGATCAAGGACTGACTAGACATTGTAATTCATGGTAAAAGAGATCCAGTCAAGTCATACTCAATGTAAACTAACAGTAATGGATGCAAATGACAGCGGTGCTCCCCAACTGGTGCTTTTTAATAAGAGGATGATGACCCAACATAAAAGTAAATATTAGGCCCTTCGCAGAGGGAAGCAGGGATTTGTAGAGGTGCCAAACCTCGGTTTTGAAATAGATATGAATAATATTTTGAGTGGTATACTTTCATTGTCAACATAACAACCGAGAGATCTCGATATCTTCCATGCTACACACATTATAGGCGGTTCCCAAACAGAATGGTAAAGTTTATACCCCCCTCCACCAACAAGTATCAATCCATGGCTTGCTCGAAACAACGAGTGCCTCCAACTAACAAGAGTCCCGGGGGAGTTTTGTTTACAGTTATTTTGATTTGATTTGCATAAAGCATGGGACTGGGCATCCCGGTGACCAGCCATTTTCTCGTGAGTGAGGAGCGGAGTCCACTCCTCTTGAGAATAACCCGCCTAGCATGGAAGATACAGACAGCCCTAGTTGATACATGAGCTATTCGAGCATACAAAACAGAATGTTTATTTGAAAATTTATAGTTTGGTACATACAAATTTACTTGGAACGGCAGGTAGATACCGTATAAAGGTAGGTATGGTGGACTCATATGGAATAACTTTGGGGTTTATGGAATTGGATGCACAAGCAGTATTCCCGCTTAGTACAAGTGAAGGCTAGAAAAAGACTGGGAAGCGACCAACTAGGGAGCGACAATAGTCATGAACATGCATTAAAATTAATCAACACCGAATGCAAGCATGAGTAGGATATAATGCACCATGAACATAAATATCGTAGAGGCTATGTTGATTTTGTTTCAACTACATGCATGAACATGTGCCAAGTCAAGCCACTCGAATAATTCAAAAGAGGATACCACCCTATCATACCACATCACAACCATTTTAATAGCATGTTGGCACGCAAGGTAAACCATTATAAGCTCCTAGCTAATTAAGCATGGCATAAGCAACTACAATCTCTAATTGTCATTGCAAACATGTTTATTCATAATAAGTTGAATCAGGAACGATGAACTAATCATATTTACAGAAACAAGAGAGGTCGAGTTTATACCAGCTTTTCTCATCTCAATAAGTTAATCATATAATCATCATTATTGCCTTTCACTTGCACGACCGAATAGTGTGGATAATAATAATAATAGTGCACGTGCATTGGACTAAGCTGGGATCTGCAAGAATTCAATTCAAGAGAGAAGACAATGTAATATGGGCTCTTTGTTAGATCAACAATAATGCATATGAGAGCCACTTAGCATTTTCATTATGGTCTTCTCCTCTCGACCCCCAAAAAACAAGAAAAGAAATAAAACTATTTACACGGGAAAGCTCCCAACAAGCAAAAAGAAGAACGAGAAATATTTTTGGGTTTTCTTTTTAATTACTACTACAGCATGAAAAGTAAACTAACTAAAAGCTACAACTAATTTTTTTTGTTTTTCTTAAGGTTTATCAAACACACAAGAAGAAAACATAAAAAAAGGAAAATAAACTAGCATGGATATTACAATGAAAAAGTATGAACACCGACAACTAGCATGAGTGTGTGAACATGAATCTAATGTCGGTGAGAGATATATACTCCCCCAAGCTTAGGCTTTTGGCCTAAGTTGGTCTATGGCCACGGTTGGCCTAGCGGATATCCAAAGTTGTAGCTGGGGTCGTACTGAGATGCAGCGACAATTGCCTGATGAGCTGCAGCTTGGAGGCGAGCTGTCTCCGGCCTCCTCTCGTACTCAGTCGCCTCCTCCCTGGTTATAACATATCTCCCCTTTGCCTGAAAGTCAAAGAAAGTAGGGGCAGGGAGAGCGACGTGATATGTGTGTCGTCTGTCAAAGATTAGTCAGTACTAGAGAAACTGATCGTTCCTCTCAACAAACTGATGACGAACCATAGCATCATAATCTAGATAAGAAGGAGGCAACTCAATATCATCTCCACGAATGGGTATCTCAAGAAAGTTAGCTATACGAGTTGCATAAATTCCACCAAAGAAATCTCCATGAATACGATTATTATGCAACCTACGTGCAACGATAGCCCCCAAGTTGTATTGTTTATCTCCTAAAACAACGCTCCTGAGAACGCTGAGATCAGGTACACACATGTGACATGCTTCATCTTTACCATTTATGCACCTTCCTATGAAGAGAGCAAAATAATGTATAGCAGGAAAATGAATGCTCCCTATGGTGGCTTGTGTTACATCTCTAGATTCCCCCACAGTTATATTAGTAAGAAAATCTCTAAATACAGATTTGCGAGGTTCACTAACGTCATCCCACTATGGGAGTTTACAAGCAGTGGTAAAATCTTCTAATTCCATTGTATAAGATTTATCATAAAGATCAAACAAGACAGTGAGAGAATTACGTGAAGATGAAAATTCGAACCTTCTCACAAAGGAATCGGTTAGGTGATAGTATTGGCGGCACTTATCTGCCTCGAAGCTCTCAAGATCAGCATTACGCACATATGCATCAAATTCCTATTTAATTCCTGCTCGGATCATGAAATCATCTAACGGCCATTCACAAGGCCGCACTTGAGCGTCTCTTGGTGGTTCCTCGTCCGCATCGCGTATTGCGGGTCTGGGTCCTTCCTTGAAGAACTACCTTGGTACATTTTCCTAAACATATTTCTTCCTCTGAATTTTTTTTGAAAACTTAAATAAAAGTGAACCAAACTCAACAAAATTGATAGCCACTACTCCTACAAGTGCCTAGAGACAATATCATGCATTAAAACTACTTTTGACCACATAAATTTGACATGCAAGCTCAAGAACAAGGCCAATTAAGCAGCAAAAATTTACAATGAATAAAGCACTAGAACAAAAACTAATTGGACCATTGGAGGAGTCACATACCAAAGAACAATCCCCCAAAGCAGTTTTGTGAATGGGGCTTTGAGCTAGGAGATCGAAAATGGCAGCAAGATGAGCTTGAATTGGGGTTTGAGTTGGTTGGTGATTTTTGTGGGAGGAAGGAGTGTGTGGTAGCTGGAATAAGTGGAGGGGAGCCACCACGGGCCCACGAGGCAGGGGGGCGCGCCCTCCACCCTCGTGGCCAGGTGCTTGCTCCCCCTGCTGTGTTCTCAGTGACAGATATTCTCAAATATTCTAGAAAAAAACATATTTAATTTTCAGGGCATTTGGAGAACTTTTATTTTCGAGGTATTTTTTATTGCATGCATAATTCAGAAAACAGACAGAAAAATACTATTTTTGCTTTATTTAATATAAATAACAGAAAGTAAAAAGAGGGTACAGAGAGTTGTGTTTTTCTAAATTCATTCATCTCATGCTCATCAAAAGGAATCCACTAACAAGGTTGATCAGGTCTTGTTAACAAACTCATTTCGAATAACATGGAACCAGAGAATTTTCGAATAACACTAGGTTACCTCAACGGGGATATGCACATCCCCAACAATAAAAATATCATATTTCTTCTTGACAGTAGGAAGAGGAAATTCAAAACCTCCAATAGTAATTGTTAAAGAAATTCCAATAGAATTGATAGTGTGGACTTGAGGTTGTTTCCTCGGAAAGTGTACCATATGCTCATTACCATTAACATGAAAAGTGACATTGCCTTTGTTGCAATCAATAACAGCCTCTGCAGTATTCAAAAAGGGTCTTCCAAGAATAATAGACATACTATCGTCCTCGGGAATATCAAGAATAACAAAGTCTATTAAAATAGTAACGTTTGCAACCACAACAAGCACATCCTCACAAATACCGACAGGTATAGTAGTTGATTTGTCAACCATTTGCAAAGATATTTCAGTAGGTGTCAACTTATTCAAATCAAGTCTACGATATAAAGAGAGAGACATAACACGAACACTGGCTCCAAGATCACATAAAGCAGTTTTAACATAGTTTCTTTTAATGGAGCATGGTATAGTTGGTACTCCTGGATCTCCAAGTTTCTTTGGTATTCCACCCTTAAAAGTATAATTAGCAAGCATGGTGGAAATTTCAGCTTCCGGTATCTTTCTTTTATTTGTAACAATATCTTTCACGTATTTAGCATAAGGATTCATTTTAAGCATATCAGTCAAACACATACACAAAAAGATAGGTCTAATCATTTCAGCAAAGCGCTCAAAATCCTCATCATCCTTTTCCTTGGATGGTTTAGGAGGAAAAGGCATGTGTTTTCTTTCTTTATCGTGCTTCCTAGCAACAAAGTCTCTCTTATCACAATGTTGATTCTTTGATTGTGGGTTATCAAGATCAATAGCAGGTTCAATTTCTACATCATTATTATTGCTAGGTTGAGCATCAACATGAACATCATCATTAACATTATCACTAGGTTCATGTTCATTATCAGATTGTGTTTCAGCATCAGAAATAGAAATATCATTAGGATCATAATGTGTGTCTACAAACAGGTTCATTAGAAGCATGCAAAGTCCTATCATTTTTCTTTTTCTTCTTTTTAGAAGGACTAGGTGCATCAATTTTAGTTCTGTGAGAATTTTGCTCAATTCTCTTAGGGTGGCCCTCAGGATATAAAGGTTTCTGAGTCACTTTACCACCTCTAGTTGCAACTCTAACAACAAAGTCATTATTCTTACTATTCAATTCATTGAGCAAATCATTCTGAGCTTTAAGTACTTGTTCTACTTGAGTGGTAACCATAGAAGCATATATGAGTGTTTTAGATCACTAGTTTAGTAATCTAAACACTCTTATATTAGTTTACAGAGGGAGTATCATATATGTTGATTGTAGTATATGCATATAATTTGAAATCTAAACATGTTCATATGTGCGAACCAACCTGTGGCTGGATGGTTAAAAGGAAAGTGGTATCCCCAACCCACCAGGCTAGACTTGACATTGGTGCCCGCATTTTTCTGGATTTATTTTAGGCCTTCCGGCGATGTGCATTCAGTGGGAGCAGATGTTCTCGTCGACAACGAAGGTGTCTGTGATGACTTCGTCAATCTCAAGATGATATGTCAGCTTAGTCTCTCGTACATGCTCATAGGGGTACGGTGTGCGTGCGTGTGTTCACAGGAGTGAGTGTATGTTTATGTATATGAGTGACTTTGATTGTACTGTGTTAAAAACATGCCTATATATGACATGTGTTGTGATTTTTGCACTCACATATGGTCATGGCTAACTTTTTTTAAGGGATGCTTAAATTTTGAATTCATACACACTTGTATTCATCCTGTACATACATAATTTTCTTATTAAAAATTGAAAATTCTTATAGAAACTACTCTCAATCCGAATTACTTGTTTTAGATTTGTGTAAATACGAATGAATTTAGATACATTTTAGTGTTTGATGTACCGGTATCTGATAATTTAAGAGAGTATTTGCACGCTTTTTTTATTTGCACCTTGACCGCCCATCATCTCATCTCCAAAGCTGTACATATAAGACCAGCCGGCGGCGGCGGCCCCAACACAGACATCTCGGTGTATCTTCCCGCCCCCGCTTCGAGCCCACACCCAAACCAAACAGGAGCCCACGATGGCCCCCGCATCCCCCGACGTCCCCGCTTGCGCCGGCCTCCCCGCCGCCGTCTCCGCCTTCGCCGACGCCTTCGTCGACTTCTCCGTCTCCGGCATCTTCTTCCCCACCAACCCGCCTCCTCCGCCGCCCCCCGCGCCCACCACCTTCCTCCCCTCCCCATCCCGCCTCGTCGCCATCGGCGACCTCCACGGCGACCTCCCCAAGTCCCTCACCGCCCTCCGCCTCGCCGGCCTCCTGCCTCCCGCCAACAGCCCCGGCTCCAGCGCCAGCTCCACCTCCTGGTCCGCTGGCCCCACCCTCGCCGTCCAGCTCGGCGACATCCTGGATCGCGGCGGCGACGAGCTCCGCCTCCTCTACTTCCTCCGTCGCCTCAGCATCTCCGCCGCCGCGCAGGGCGGCGCGCTCCTGCCCATCCTCGGCAACCACGAGGTCATGAACGTGTCCGGCGACTTTCGCTTCGTCACGCCGCAGGGCCTGCAGGAGTTCTCCGGCTGGGCCGGCTGGTACCGCGCTGGCCTCGCCATTAAGCGCCGCTGTGGCGGGCTCGAGCAGCCCAAGAACCCCTTCCTCGGCGTCCCCAAGGCCTTCCCCGGCATCAAGCGGGAGTTTTGGGACGGCATCCGATCCCGCCTCGCCGCGCTCCGCCCGGACGGCCCCATCGCGCGGAGGTTCTTGGCTGATCTCCCCACCGTCCTTGTAGTCGGCGACTCGGTGTTCGTCCATGGTGGCCTTCTTGAGGCCAATGTCGAGTATGGCCTGGAGCGGATCAATGCCGAGGTCAGCGACTGGATCCGGGGTGAGCATGGCAACAATGCCAGGGCGCCAGAGTATGTGTGCGGCCGAGACGCCGTTGTGTGGCTCAGGAGGTTCTCTGAAGGCTTCAATTGCGACTGCCAGAGGCTTCAGGGCGTTCTTGGGATGATCCCTGGAGCAAAGAGGATGGTAATGGGGCACACGATACAGAGCGAGGGAATCAATGCAGTTTGTGGGGCACAGGCCGTCAGGGTGGATGTTGGTTTGTCGAGGGGGTGTGGTAATGGGCTGCCGGAGGTGCTGGAGATCAATGGTGGTGGATCAGATGTGAGGGTGATCACAACAGATCCAACAGAGGCCTGGCAGTACCGGAAGCAGAAGCCGGAGAAATCTGCCACGGCATTGGAGAAGAAAGGGGAGGTAAAGGATGGACTTGCATTGTTGGTAAGGGAGAGCCATGTACTGAAAGGTGTAGAAGCTAAGGCTTAGTTTAGGGGTAACTAAGATTATTTTGCCAACTCTTAGTTCAATTGGATCGCCATGCCTAACTGGGGGTAACTCCTGCTAGAGGTGGGAGGCATCGGTTGAAAGGTAATATTGGTTGATTCAATATGGTTATCCGCAGTAGAAAGGAAAGCAACCTTGATTTATCAATTCCCCTTATTTATGAGGGTGTGCTAATCCGATTGCAGATTGCTGATGTATACAATTATTGGCCATTGTCTGAAATGTTTTTCTTAGTTGTGTGTGTGTTATCAATAATTTACATGCTGCCGTGGATGTTGATGATACTGAGCAGCTTGGATCTATCTGGGACTGGGATAATAATTGTGGCACTGTGCTGTCAATAGTGCTGTGCGCAAAACCATTAGCTGATTACTAACCCTGTAAAAAATATCAAGAATTTTGAGCAGCCATGTTTACTGTGTTTCAAGCCTAAATTGTGGTGTGGCCTATCTCACTCACCTTACTGTTCCAAATCCTGAATTGAAGTCTGATTCTTGTCATGTAGCTCAAGTATTCAACGATTCATCCATTTTGTTTTATCTTTTTCCAACACCAGAAGAATTTTTCGGTTTGGCAAACAGTACAATTGCTGATTGGTGATGGTACAAACCAAACACCAAACAGTGCTGTCATATTGCCAGCAAGAGCAAGAGGCCAGCTGAAGAGGGGAGAACTCAAGTTGTCAGACAAGTATGAGAACATCGTGGAAATGGTCCTCCACTGTCTCAGCTAGTGAGTTCCGTCACGAAACGGTAAGTTTGTGACCACACGAGAAGTTAGTGGGGATCACAAGTTTGCACATAAATAACTGTTACTTCTTGGAGGTTGAATCCAGTGCTTCATGCGTAATATTTGCTATATTCAAAAATACAGTAACCTGACTTTAGAATCCTGATCTGGAAGCATGATACATGCCTATTCATTTTTTAGTTTATTGTTCAGCATCACTCCAGGCTCCCCATCAATGCTGTTTGATGTGGCATAATACTGGATATCCTAGTCAGACAATTCTATTTTCTACCACCAGAAAGGAGGCCATGCTAACATAAAATTAAGAGTGTATCATCCCCAAATATGAATATTTTTCGAGTGAATACGTAACATATGCTAAGTTGGCAGCCTGTATCACATGCATACCTTATCAATTCATGAACAAGAAGATTCCATGTTTGTCTATTCACAGCTCTGTCCCCTTGTGATGACAAGGAAAGGGATGGGCTGATCAGTATGCCTATTGGAACAACAAGTTGACAGACAAAAGGTATTTGGGATTTGGTTTGCATCTGTAGCCTCCCAGTTTTTCCACAAGTTTTCTCGTTGAATTGGTCTATGTTCGCTCCTCTCTTGCCTTATAGTTTCCACGTTTCTTCCAGCAATTTTCTCATGTGCTTCACACATTCTGATGTTTACACCTCCCTGTCCCTCAAGGCAGTACTTGGTGATATGGACACATGGCTCTATCCACTTGTTTGTAGGCTTGTGCTCGCACACCGATTTCTGCACTTCCTTTCATTTTTGCGAGCGCACAAGCCAAATTGTGTTGTGGTTAACATGGTGGACTTGGTCTCTAGTGTTGTTTGATAGTGGTGACTGGTGACCGTCAAATTTTACTTTTCAACTTGTCTCACACAAAAGTATTGTTACGTCTTGTGGTTTCCTGTCAATCTTGAAATATTTTAACCCTGGAGCTTTGAAATGGTGGAAAAGATCGTTCCTTTTTTTTTCTTGTTGAAAATTAGGTTTTATGTAAGCATCAATAACTTGTAAAATCCATTTACTGCTCTAGGTTGTAGATTTAAGGTCGAGGGCTATAGGCGCTTTGGAGAATGCATATTCTTTTGTTAATGATATGATTCCTGCATTCTGTTCAACCTTTAGTCAAAACATTTTTTTGAACAATCGTCCCAAATGTCGTGGATGGAGGGGGGCGGCAGAAGCCCAAGCAATCACCAAAGTTGAGCAGCATGCTGGCGTCCTCCCAGGGGGGCGGCATCTCGGTTAGTCGGTGGAGTCGGAGATGTTCTTGTTGAAGTGGTTGGCCTTGGAGTTCAGCCGGTCCTTGAAGAGAAACAAAATTGAATGTCTATTCTTCCAAGAAAAAAAGTAGGCCAGATCAGATCTACGAAAAGTTTGCTGGAAAATCTTTTCATCAAGGAAATTTGGACCTGAGGGTCAACAACGGATGCATACAGGACAACCGAACTTGGTGATTTCATGGTTTCCAAGAGGCAAAAGTTGGCTTCTATTTTGCCTTCTACTCTTTCTTGGTGCACATTTTTTTTATTGATGAAAGGTGCACATTATATTTGGCGCATTGGAATGGGCGGCAAGTGTTGTAGTACGAATGCTATTTTGTCACTGGTACTAGTAAACTAATTGTTCCATAGACCACAAGAAAAGAAAAACTACAGTTCCTCGGACCACTGCTGATTTGAGCCTGGTTATGACCGGGCCTGATCTGGCAAGTGAAAATGTGGACTAGAGCAAGAGCCACCAGAGTAGCTACGTGGTGTGAGTAGTAGGGTAGGGTTTGGAGGGGTGGAGGGTACGCTGGATGCGCCGTATGAGGGCCATCTATTTGCCGTGTAATTTCTTGTACATATTTTTCTATCTTCTATAAAGTTATGATATACTTTTGGCGTATCCTTGAAAAAATAATCGGGCCTGAAACCCCTGGACAACCACACACATAGACTGGTGAAATATAGCAGTTTGATCAAATTTTGTAATACTAGAAGTTGGTTGACTTTGTAAAGGGTTAGATGATTCAAAATTATGTTGCAGGAAAAAAATTAATGGCAGAGCTAAATCTAGCATGTATTCGATTGGAAATAAATATATGAAATATGAATCAAAATGAAACAGAACGTGATAACGCCGGTAGCATACAAATGAACAGATCGTTCATGAATAGCAAGGAAGTTTTCTAGAAGAACTAAGAGGAACTCTAGGAGAGGTAACGCGCTCCCTTCCTCGCACGCGTATCTCCTCCTCTTTGCCTCTTATCCAAGGGAACACACGACTAGGGTTCATGCCTCCCGTCAATGGTGCTGTCAATCTGCCTCGTCTCTTATGGCCTTAGGATCATGGGGCCGCAATGGATCCCAACCCTTGCCGGCGAGAGGGACCCGTTTTTAGATGTTTATTTGGGTTTTGTTAGGGCTTGTGTCCTGCTTAGAAAGATGAGACAATGACGACTCCCTGAAGATGAAATAAGATTCTCCTCGCTGGCGGTTGTTAATCTGGCGCGCTGATCCTACGAGGCCTTAGCACCAACAAGGTTTGCCCAGCTCCGACAAGGGAGGGGCAATGACAGTGGCAAGCCTTCGTCTTGCTTCAGTGCTTGTAGTCGCGTTACGTGGTCTATGGATCTGGATGCAGGTCATGATCGAAGATGAATAGATCAAAAGATTTTTCGCTAAAAAACTCTAGGAGAGTTGCCAAAACAGACAGATCATCATAATAATCACCCATTTGGCGATTTTGGCTAAAAAAGGCTGGTTTAGTAGAATCGTTCTCCTGCATTCCATTGCCATAGTTCTTGGAGGACGCTCCAAACATTGCCCTCCGGCCTCCGTATTTGGAGGTAGGGGGAGAAAATGTAGCACTCTCTCCATCCACCAAATGTTTGGCACCATGGATATTTCAAAACGCGCAAGCCCTTTCGCCGCCGCCCTTTGCTGCCACCTCCAGCCCTTGGATGAAACAACTTGGGATTTACCCCTGTAACGCCCGGGTGGTTATGCTACAGTAATCGTCCCGGTTCGGTTAAATAACCTCTCGTTAATTCGGACCCGTCCTAAAACAAAATTTAAAACTAAAACAAATGATAACGAGTTCCGAAAATAAGTTCTAAAATGTTCCGGGGTTTTCTAAAATAACTAACCTAATATTGGTGGGGTGCAATAATTTTTACAAAATGCCAGAGCATTTTAAATAAACCAATAACAGAAAAGGAAAATAATAAATGAAAAGCAAAATAAAAGAGAGGGGGATAACCCCCCCCTGGCCCAGCCAGCCGGCCCCCTCCCCACTCCCCCTTTTGGCCCATTCCCCTCCCCCCCCATGGGCCGGCCCACCGGCCCAGCCGCCGGCCGCATAACCCCCCCACCCCTGCGGATAACCCTAGCCACCGACCGCAC
>NC_057803.1:538599723-538608248 GCF_018294505.1 Triticum aestivum
CCACCCCCAAATAAAAAAAAACAAAAACAAAGAACGTTTTAAATAAAAACAGAAGCTAAAATGGAAATAGAAATGAATTAAATTAATTAGCTAATTAATTAATTAATTAATTAATTAAGCAATTAATTAATCTAGTTAATTCCGGATTAATTAACCCTAATCATTAGTTAAATTAATTGGGTAATTAATTAAACTAATTAATTTTGAATTAATTAACACTAATCATTAATTAACTTAATTAACTAAGGTTAGTTAAACTTTGATTAGGTTAATAAGTTAATAGTGAATGACATGCGGGACCCACCTGTCCGGGTTGACTTAGTCAACCCTGTTGACTGATGATGTCAGCATGACATCATGCTGATGTCATAAATGCAATTTCGAAATTAATTAAATAATTAATTAAAATTCCAGAAATTAATAAAATCTTTTATAAATCATATCTTTTAATCCGTAATCCGGATTAAAATAATTTCAACATGAAAGTTGCTCAGAACGACGAGACGATTCCGGATACGCAGTCCGTTCGTCCGCCACACCCCCCTAACCTATCGAACCCGCAACTTTCCCCCTCCGGCTCCTCTACCCGAAAACACGAAACACCGGGAATACTTTCCCGGATGTTTTCCCCCCTTCACCGGTATTACCTACTACCGCGTTAGGGTACACCGAACACCGCGTATTGCCTTGTTATATTTTGTGATGCTTTGTTTGCTCTGTATTCATTATTTCTTCCCCCTCTTCTCTCCGGTAGACTACGAGACCGACGCTGCTGCTGACCAGTTCGACTACGGAGTTGACGACCCCTCTCTCTTGCCAGAGCAACCAGGCAAGCCCCCCCCCTTGATCACCAGATATCGCCTACTCTTCTCTATACTGCTTGCATTAGAGTAGTGTAGCATGTTACTGCTTTCGCTAATCCTATTCTGATGCATAGCCTGACATTGTCGCTACATCTGTTGATACCTTACCTGCAATCCTAAATGCTTAGTATAGGATGCTAGTTTATCATCATTGGCCCTACATTCTTGTCAGTCTGCCATGCTATACTACTGGGCTGTGATCACTTCGGGAGGTGATCACGGGCATATACTATATACTTTACACTGTTACATTACCTGTGATACTATTCAGAGTTGGGGGCTGAAGGGGCAGGTGGCTCCATCCAGGTAGTGGTGGGCCTGGGTTCCCGACGGCCCCCGACTGTTACTTTGTGGCGGAGCGGCAGGGCAGGTTGAGACCACCTAGGAGACAGGTGGGCCTGGCCCTGTTCGGCGTTCGCGGATACTTAACACGCTTAACGAGATCTTGGTATTTGATCTGAGTCTGGCTACGAGCCTATACGCACTAACCATCTACGTGGGAGTAGTTATGGGTATCCCGACGTCATGGTATCAGCCGAAGCACTTCAGACGTCAGCGACGGAGCGGCGCGCGCCGAATTGGACTGGAACGCCACTAGGCTAGGTCTGCTTTCGGCCGCCCTCGCAACGTGCAGGTGTGCTCAGGGCGATGGGCCCAGACCCCTGCGCGCTTAGGTTTAGACCGGCGTGCTGGCCTCTCTGTTGTGCCTAGGTGGGGCTGCGACGTGTTGATCTTCCGAGGCCGGGCATGACCCAGGAAAGTGTGTCCGGCCAAATGGGATCGAGCGTGTTGGGCTATGTGGTGCACCCCTGCAGGGAAGTTAATCTATTCGAATAGCCGTGATCTTCGGTAACAGGACGACTTGGAGTTGTACCTTGACCTTATGACAACTAGAACCGGATACTTAATAAAACACACCCTTCCAAGTTCCACAGACAACCCGGTGATCGCTTTTCCGCAGGGCGACGAGGAGAGGATCGCCGGGTAGGATTATGCTATGCGATGCTACTTGAAGATGTTACTTGGAGATGCTACTTGGAGGACTTCAATCTACTCTCTTATACTTGATGCAAGACGAAGGTGACCAGAAGCGTAGTCTTCGACAGGATTAGCTATCCCCTTCTTATTCTGGCATTCTGCAGTTCAGTCCACCGATATGGCCTCCTTACACATATACCCATGCATATGTAGTGTAGCTCCTTGCTTGCGAGTACTTTGGATGAGTACTCACGGTTGCTTTTCTCCCTCTTTTCCCCTTTCCCTTCTACCTGGTTGTCGCAACCAGATGCTGGAGTCCAGGAGCCAGACGCCACCGTCGACGACGACCCCTACTACACTGGAGGTGCCTACCACTACGTGCTGCCCGCTGACGACGACCAGGAGTAGTTTGGAGGATCCCAGGCAGGAGGCCTGCGCCTCTTTCGATCTGTATCCCAGTTTGTGCTAGCCTTCTTAAGGCAAACTTGTTTAACCTATGTCTGTACTCAGATATTGTTGCTTCCGCTGACTCGTCTATGATCGAGCACTTGTATTCGAGCCCTCGAGGCCCCTGGCTTGTATTATGATGCTTGTATGACTTATTTTATTTGTAGAGTTGTGTTGTGATATCTTCCCGTGAGTCCCTGATCTTGATCGTACACATTTGCGTGCATGATTAGTGTACGATTGAATCGGGGGCGTCACAAGTTGGTATCAGAGCCGACTGCCTGTAGGAATCCCCCTTCCAACTCCTTGGCCGAAGTTGAGTCTAGACTTTACAAAACTTTTACTAACATGGCTGTGCGGCCCATGGGCCCACGTCGCCATTGGGTGGTATTAGAATCTTTTATTCCTCGACCTATACTCTGGGACTCTGATCTCTCTTCTATTCGGGTTAAATGAATTTTGCTAAATCTAACATCAGGATCTCGTTATCACTTTCACCCGGAGAGCCCCTTATTAATGATGATCGCCTGCGGCACGTGAAGACCTTGAAGATACTCTTCGCTGTTAACCCGAGAACTTATGTTCATCGCATTTGCAATTCCCCTTCAACCGTCAACCCTTATGGATAACTACTTGCAGTTGTTAATCTTACATTCATCCCCAGTTGGTCTTGTTATTACCAGATACCTCGAAACACTCGTCGTTGTCTCGATAATCCTTTGAGCTTATCGCCTTGCTGTTCCTTGCTGCATGAATACCCCTACGGATAATTACTCGCGCTTGCCGAGTATCCGCTCATCCCCAGTTGTTCTTGTGTTTCACAAAAGTCTTCAAAATAATATTCGATCTTCCGAAAATCCTCTGGAGCCTTTGGCTCTTGAAATTCTTGCTTGCTTGCATTATGGTTAATCCCATAAGTCTCGTAGTCTTAATGACATTCCTTGTCATTATCATTTTGAGTCCGTTGACCCAATATGTTTGCGAATACACGCAATCATCATTGATCCTTATAAATTAATTTTCCGGCTGAGCTGCCATCCTTTTAACTGGAATTGGTTCTCGACCAATCCAATTGTCTTTGATTGTACCCTAAGACTATTCAACTTATCCACCCCTAATCAGAGCATTGCTTCTGATCCCTTGATTTGGAAATCATAATTCCTTTGCATTTGACAATTGAGTTAGTCAGTTGTTTCTATAATTTGCTTCCTCTGATTGGGTATTGATACTCACGTCAGCTCCATTGTGGATCACCATATCCACTATTGGATTATTATCCGACAATGTCCTTAATTAATCACCTTGTGAGTTCTTTCTCCGATACTGATGGGGTTAAGTACCTAGGGTAGGGTCACGGACCTGTCCCAAGTAACTTACCCTAGGACATCCCTAGAAGAGGTCGCCTTCCAGTCGACCAACGAGTACACACTCGACTGGCTTGAAGGACTCGACCACTAAGACTCACTCGACCACCAGGAGGTCAAGAGGCACTCTGCACCACAACGGTCTGTAATTAAGTAGACTTTATGATAGTAAAGGCACTTTATGTGGGGCGTTACCAGTAACGCCCCAGACTTAACTCACCTTAAACCTTCTCCTACGTGGGCTGGCTGGGGTCCTGGCGCACTCTATATAAGCCACCCCCCCTCCACAGGCAGAAAGGTTCGGCACCTTGTAATCCATACATTCATAATCCACTCGACCGCCTCCGGGCTCCGAGACGTAGGGCTGTTACTTCTTCCGAGAAGGGCCTGAACTCGTACATCCTTTGTGCTTACAACCTCTCCGTAGCTAGGACCTTGCCTCTCCATACCTACCCCCCACTCTACTGTCAGGCTTAGAACCACGACAGTTGGCGCCCACCGTGGGGCAGGTGTTTTAGCGATTTTTCGGAGAAGTTGTGATTCTTCCGAGTATTTTCATCATGGTGTTTGCTGGAGTTTTGGTCGAGGGCCAAGAGATCCGTCTCGGCGCACTCACCTTCATCGCCGACGACTCCGCATGGCTTCAGGAGGCTCCACTCGACGTGGATGCGCTCCCCGTCCGCGGTGCGACGCATTTCCGCGCATGTGTCCGCGGTGTTCTGCTGCGGCAGCCATCGACCCAGTACCGGTCGGCTCCTCCGTCTTCCACCCTCCCGGTCTCCCGCCAGCGCGAGCGCTCGGGCCGGTCGAGGCTTCAGCGATGGGTGAGTCACGCGGTGGCTCGCCAGCCGACCACTACACAAGTTGCGGCAATCGAGCCCAACGAATCTCTCTACGGCTTGTTCGATCAGTCGACTGGCTCCGGAGAGACTGCATCCGAGTGCGGAAGCAGTGATCCAGCGGCGGAAATCTTGATGGTCGACGGACCCCACAGCCCTCCTGGCTTCGCCCGCGGTGGTGGAGCAGGCGATGGCAGCGACCCTGCTCGAGGCTACGAAGAGTACCAGCCCGAGCCACTCGACTCTCTGCAAAGAGAAGAGCTTCGCCGCAGGAACGAGGATCCCCTGCGTATTCCCATCGCGGGAGAAACCCCCGAGGCTCATGCCTTGGAGGAGGCGCGTCTGGCCAACTTGGCCGAGCGCACTCGACTGGAGAACCTTCAGCGAGCACTCGACGAGCGCGCGCGGCAACGAGTTCCCGACTCCAGTCGACGTCAACTCTTCCCGCCGACTCAGGTATATCGAACCCCAATTCAGAATTTAGCAGCTGCGACCCGTATAGCAGAGTCCATTCAGCCTTCGCAGTCAGAGGCTGGCAGAGGTTTGCTGCAGATCAGGGATCTGCTCCGGGCAGCAGGAGATCAGAATTCGGCCGTGTCTCAGTCGCGCAACAGAATTCACAGTCGATCTGTCACTGTGAATACGGTTCAGTCGGCTCACAGCCCCAGATCGCCTCCGCGGCGCGAAGGGCGTGAGAATCGGCGAGATCAATATGGCGACAGACTCGACCGAGATGATAGGCGTCGAGTGCCCTATTCCCCTCCGAGGGGTGGGTCTTACGCTCCTCGGCGGCCAGATGATAGGCGTCAGTACAGTACAGGGCGTAGGGTTCCAGTTGACCATAGAGAGCCAGGCTTCGACGTGCGATCCATTATCGTGCAAGGGTTGGTCGACCGGAACAGAGCCCATCGAGGCGCACTCGACAGAGATGCGCCCACGAACAGTCGAGTACATGTTTCTGGTCCTGAATGTTTCAGCAGAGCTATCAGAGCCGCAGTTATCCCCCCCAATTTCAGGCTGGCGACAGGAGTCAGCAAGTTCACTGGTGAGTCCAAGCCTGAAACTTGGCTTGAAGACTACCGAGTGGCAGTTCAGATCGGTGGTGGGAACGACGAGGTGGCCATGAAGCATTTGCCCCTCATGTTGGAAGGTTCTGCCAGGGCATGGTTGACTCAATTACCTCCTAGCAGCATTTACACTTGGGAAGATCTGTCCCGAGTGTTTGTCAGAACGTTTGAAGGGACCTGCAAGCGACCAGCGGGATTGACAGAGTTGCAAGTCTGCGTGCAGAAAACCAATGAGACTCTCAGAGAGTATATTCAGAGGTGGATCACTTTGCACCACACTGTGGAAAATGTCTCTGACCATCAGGCAGTATGCGCCTTCAAAGATGGTGTCAAGAACAGAGAACTGAGTTTGAAATTTGGTCGAACCGGTGACATGACCTTGAGTCGGATGATGGAGATTGCTACCAAGTACGCCAACGGCGAAGAAGAAGACCGACTCCGAAGCGGCAAGCACAAGCCGAGTCAGTCGGAAAAAGGGAACACCAGTCGGAAACAGAAGCGGAAGGCCGAACCGGCAGCTCCTGGGGAGGCTCTGGCCGTGACTCAAGGAAAGTCTAAGGGGAAACCAAAAGGATCCTGGAACCCCAAGAAGGTGAAGGATAAAGAAGGGAACGACGTGATGGATATGCCGTGCCACATCCACACGAAGAAAGATGAAGAGGGGAATATCATTTACCCAAAGCACACCACTCGCCAATGTCGACTCCTGATCCAGCAGTTTCAGGGAAAACAGTCTAAGGACAAGGAAAAGGAGCCAGACAAAGCCGAAGACAAAGAGGACAGTGAGGGAGGATACCCGCATATCAACTCCACTCTGATGATCTTCGCAGATGTGGAAAGCAAAAGTCGACTGAAAGTAATTAACCGAGAGGTTAACATGGTTGCCCCAGCAAAGGCAAGTTATCTGAAGTGGTCTCAAACGCCCATCACATTCGACCAATCTGATCACCCGTCCCATATTGCCACCCCTGGGAGGCAAGCTTTGGTGGTCGATCCAGTTGTCGAAGGCACTCGACTGACAAAGGTGCTGATGGACGGTGGAAGCGGGCTGAATCTGTTATATGCAGACACGTTGAAAGGTATGGGCATTCCGATGTCCCGACTGAGCACTAGTAACATGAGCTTCCATGGAGTTATACCAGGGAAGAAGGCCGAGTCACTCGGCCAGATAGCCTTGGACGTAGTGTTTGGCGATTCAAAGCATTTTCGCAAAGAAAAGTTGACGTTTGAGGTCGTGGATTTTCAAAGTGCATATCATGCCATTTTGGGGAGGCCAGCCTATGCACGGTTCATGGCTCGACCATGTTACGTGTACCTCAAATTGAAGATGCCCGGTCCCAAAGGTGTGATCACTGTCACCGGTGATAGGAAAAAGGCAGAAGAGTGCTTTCAGAAGGGCTCCAAAATTGCCGATTCCCAAGTGACAGCGGTCGAGTTCGAAGAATACAAGCAAAGCGCAGATCCGAGTGACTTGCTGCGATCCAAGAAGCCCGCCACAGAATCTGCATTCCAGTCGTCCGGTGAGACAAAGCCTGTTCACATTCACCCGACCGACCCTGAAGCAGCTCCGACCCGCATCTCCACAACACTCGACCCAAAATAGGAAGAAGCGCTCATCCAGTTCCTCCGTGAGAACTGGGACATTTTTGCATGGAAGCCCGCTGACATGCCAGGTGTTCCCAGGGGACTGGCTGAGCATCGCCTAAGAGTCGACAAGTCTGCAAAACAAGTCAAAGAACATCTTCGGCGGTCCGCCGTCCAGAAGAGAAAGGCCATCGGTGAAGAAGTGGCTCGACTGTTGGCGGCAGGATTTATCCGAGAGATATTCCACTCCGAGTGGCTCGCTAATGTCGTCATGGTTCCTAAGAAGGACAAATCGCTCCGAATGTGCATTGATTTCAAGCACATCAACCGGGCCTGCCCGAAAGATCACTTTCCTCTCCCTCGCATAGATCAAATTGTTGACTCGACCGCGGGATGCGAGAGGTTGTCTTTTTTAGATGCTTACTCCGGGTACCACCAGATCCGCCTGTATGGGCCCGATGAAGTAAAAACAGCTTTCATCACTCCATTCGGGTGCTTCTGCTATGTCACCATGCCATTCGGTCTCAAGAATGCCGGAGCCACATTTATGCGAATGATCCAGAAGTGTCTACTCACTCAAATCAGTCGGAATGTGGAAGCTTATATGGATGATATTGTTGTCAAGTCACGAAAAGGTTCCGACCTGCTCGCTGACCTTGCTGAAACATTTGCCAACCTCAGAAGGTATGATATCAAGCTCAATCCATGAAAGTGCACATTTGGAGTTCCTGGTGGCAAGTTACTCGGTTTTCTCGTTTCCGAACGGGGAATCGACGCCAACCCAGAAAAGATTGGCGCTATTCTCCGAATGAAACGCCCTGTGCGAGTGCACGATGTCCAGAAGCTTACTGGATGCTTGGCCGCATTAAGTCGATTCATCTCACGACTCGGTGAAAAGGCATTGCCTCTTTACCGACTGATGAAGAAGGCTGACAAGTTCGAGTGGACTCCAGAAGCTGATGCAGCGTTTGCCGAGCTAAAAGCTCTGCTCTCCACCCAGCCGGTGCTTGCTGCTCCAATCAGCAAAGAGCCTCTGTTGCTCTACATCGCAGCCACAGGACAAGTCGTCAGTACTGTGCTAACGGTCGAGCGGGAAGAAGAAGGAAAAGCTCTCAAAGTTCAGCGCCCAGTGTATTATTTGTCTGAAGTCTTGACTCCATCCAAGCAGAGATATCCCCATTATCAGAAGCTTGTGTACGGAATATACATGACCACAAAGAAGGTTGCTCATTATTTCTCTGACCATTCAATCACAGTCGTCAGCGACGCTCCACTATCAGAGATTTTGCACAACAGAGATGCAACTGGTCGAGTGGCCAAATGGGCGATTGAACTTCTTCCCCTTGATATCAAGTTCGAGGCAAAGAAAGCCATTAAGTCCCA
>NC_057803.1:538610189-538611861 GCF_018294505.1 Triticum aestivum
ACCGAGTGGTAAGCCAGCCTTCCACTCGGAGGCTTAGCTGCAGCTTCGTGCTCGCCTAAGTTATAAAAATCCTACCGAGTGGTAAGCCAGCCTTCCACTCGGAGGCTTAGCTGCAGCTTCGTGCTCG
The DNA here is from genome assembly GCF_018294505.1 of Triticum aestivum. Lineage (NCBI taxonomy): Eukaryota > Viridiplantae > Streptophyta > Magnoliopsida > Poales > Poaceae > Triticum > Triticum aestivum. The sequence goes on from NC_057803.1 coordinate 538,610,317, forward strand.
CCTAAGTTATAAAAATCCTACCGAGTGACGAGCGATCCTCTCGCTCGGGGGCTTAGCTGCAGTCCAAGCACTCGCCTAAGTTTATAAAAATCCTGCCGAGTGGTAAGCCAGCCTTCCACTCGGAGGCTTAGCTGCAGCTTCGTGCTCGCCTAAGTTATAAAAATCCTACCGAGTGACGAGCGATCCTCACACTCGGAGGCTTAGCTGCAGCCTCGTGCTCGCCTAAGTTACAAAAATCCTACCGAGTGAAGAGCGACATTGCTCTGAATCTCTCGAAGGCTTAGCTGCAGTCCAAGCGCTCGCTTAAGCACAGGCACCTTGCTCTGAATCTGCATAAGACATTTTGAGCCAAAGGCAGTCATATTCAAGCGCCAAATTCAAGTTTGAATCGACATTTAAAGGAACCGAAAGTGCTCAGGCGTCAAGCCTGTTGAAGTTTGTCGGTTACAATTCCACTCGGCATACCGAGGCAAATTTAAAGAGTCGAGCCAGAAGAAGTTTTTTACCCCTCCTGCGGAGGGCTGGAAGGTGCAACGAATTCATCAAGGTCAATTCCGTCAGCGATCCGAGTGGCAGCTGCAAGGAAAGTCTCCATAAAGGACCTGAAGTCGTGCTTCTTGGTATTGGCCACCCGAAGGGCCGCCAGCTTCTCCTCTCGTGCATCTTTGCAGTGGACTCGGGCCAGACACAGAGCGACATCTGCACCACATCGAGCCGAGGACTTCTTCCACTCTTGCACTCGACCAGGGATCGTGTTCAAGCGGGCCATCAGCGACTCAAGGTCATTCTGAAGTGTCTCCTCAGGCCAGAGCGTCGAGTCGATGCGAGATGTGGCGGCCTTCAGCATTGCGAGATAGTCCACGACAGCTGCAACACGTGACTCCAGTCGGAAGACATCCATGGCAACTTCGTCGTTCACCGGAGAATTGACGGGGTCAAGGTTTGGCTCCAGTCGGCTGGTTTCATCTTCAAAGTTTTGACAAAATTCTACAAAGATGATCATTAAGTCAAAGAGATAGTCGAATGGAAAAGGCCGCAATTGGAAATATTTGCCAAACATGAAGATTTACCTTCAAGCATAAGAAACAGCTTCTTGGCAAGGCCACTCAGGAAGGTTTCCAGTTCAGTTTTCTTCTCAGTCAATTTGCTGACTTGGTCGGTCAGGGCAGCTTTGTCAGTTCTCAGTCGACTGACCTCCTTGTTGGCAATCCCAAGAGCAGTTTTCAGGTTGGTGTTGTCTTGTTCAAGCTTGGTGACTGAAGCTAACTTCTCGTCGGCAAGCTTGATCTTCTCAGCTAGCTCAAGGTCTTTCTTCTGCTGGGCCTCCCTTACCTTACCTGCAAGACACAGCAAGATCAGATGTTGAAACAAGCAAGAGGAAAAGTAGTCGTCAAGGTCTCACCAAACATACCTTCAGTCTCCTCCTTCGCCTTTGTCAGCTTCTCCTGAACCAACTTCAAGCTCAGCTCGACTTGAGTATGTTTCTGTTCTAGCTCTGAGTAGCGAGCCACAAGATCACAGGAGTTCTGCGAAGAACCAATCGAC
>NC_057803.1:538612948-538617502 GCF_018294505.1 Triticum aestivum
ACTGACAGAAAGATTGACATCATAAAGCCTAAGGCCGACTGCCAGCAGTCGACCTTAGCCTTGGGGACTACACCCAGCGGGTGCACTAAGCGTGCCCCCGCTAACACGGAGTTTATTCGACACACCCAGTGGGTGACTAATATAAATCCCGGAAAAGAAAAGTTTTTGGTAGCATATCCAACAGAACAAACAGCAGTCGACTGACCTGGACATTGCTTTGGAGGGCAGAGCTGGCGTCATAAGCTGCCTGGCTCGCGTCCCGGATAGTCTTCAGCTGCTTCATCATGAGTCCCGCCTGGCGTATTGCCTCCTTCGCTGCGCCAGCTTGGTCCTCTGGGACGTGGTGGGTCGTGAAGAGGGAGGGCGGCTGAGCACTCGTCAGTGGACTCGCGAAGGACACCGTGTGTCGAGTGGTGTTCCCTTCCTCCACAGTCAGAGTCTCAGGCGCCGTCGCATCCTGAGGCACCTTACTAGCGGGCATTTTCCGACTCTCCCTGCGTGCCAGCAGTTCTTCATCCTCGTCGTCGTCAGGAAGATCGATAACAGTGTTGGGTGGAGCTGCAGAAAAGGGTCAGGATCAGAGATCGCGAGTCAGTCGACTAAGAATGGTATTAAGAACACAGCACCTGGATTCGAAGTGGCTGCGTCCTCCATCTCGTGGTCATCGGCCCGGGCCGAGGTCTCAGAAGTAGCAGCGCTGCAACTCCAAAGGATCAGTCGACTAACCTCGGTGTCGACCAGAGATAAAGTTCGCATAAGAATAAGAAAATATGAGCAACACAATTACCCTGAAATGGTGGGGATGGACACCTTCATCTTCGGCAGGAGCTTGGTCGGCTTCGATGAGGCCGCCCTGGGCTGCTTCAGCGCCTTTTCAGTCGGCGCTGGAGAGGTGGTCCGGGGGCGCTTGGTCGACTGGATGGCGGTCGCAACCCCCTTGCCACGTTCGGTCGAATGGTCGTGGACAAGCTTCGACCGCCTTTCTGAGCGCGGTGGAACGACCTCCTCTTCCTCTTCTTCCTCGTCCTCGATGTCATCTTCATCATCTTCATCATCATCATCGTCGTCATCACCCCCTGCGGCATCCGAGTCCCATTCCTCCTCTTCCTGGCTCTCGCCCCCGCTCGCCTCGCCCCCACTCGCCTCGCCTTCCTCAGTCGAAGCTTGTGCCCCATTGGGCATCGAGTACAGCTCGGTGAAGGCCTAGCAGTCGCAGAAACAAGGATCAGTCGACCAGTCGACAGGGTTAGCAGGAGTGAATACGACAAAGACACAATGGAAAGCAGAGCAAGTGTACCTTGTTTGGGATGCTGTCGTGGTCGAGTGGAGGAATTCTTCTGGCTCCGCGCGGGTTATCCCTGTTTCCGGTAACGGCTGCCATCCATCTCTCCAGAGTGGCGTCGTCGACTTCTTCTGGATGGACTCTAGTCTCGTCTTCGGGCCCGCAGTACAACCACATGCAGTGGCTCCTGAACTGGAGAGGCTGGATGCGGCGCTTGAGGAAAACCTCCAGGAGGTCCATGCCTGTCACGCCGTCCCGAACCAGCTGCACCACGCGCTCCATCAACATCTTCACGTCGGCTTTCTCCTCCGGAATCAGCTTCAGAGGAGAGGGCTTGCTCACTCGGTCCATGGAAAACGGAGGAAGTCCACTCGACTGCCCTGGCGTCGATTGGACCTGGCAGTAGAACCAAGTCGACTGCCAGCCCCTGACGGACTCGGGAAAGGACATGGGCGGGAAGGTGCTATTGTTCCTCACCTGAATCCCCAGGCCCCCACACATTTGGACGACTCGGGTCTTCTCGTCACCTGGGCTAGCCTTCTTCACGGTCTGAGAGCGACACGTGAAGATGCGTTTGAACAAACCCCAGTGCGGTCGGCAGCCCAAGAAACCCTCACACATGGACACGAATGCAGCAAGATAGGCAATGGAGTTTGGGGTAAAGTGGTGGAGCTGCGCTCCAAAGAAATTCAAGAAGCCACGGAAGAAAATGCTGGGTGGCAAGGAAAACCCTCGGTCAACATGAGTGGCCAGGAGCACGCACTCACCCTCTTCTGGTTGTGGCTGCCACTCCTTCCCCGGCAACCTCGCAGCTCCGTGAGGGATCAAGCCCTCGTTGGCCATGTCGAGGAGGTCCTTCTCCGTGATGGTCGACTGGATCCAGTCTCCTTGGACCCAGCCTTTCGGCAGGCGGGATCTGGACGAGGACCCCCTGCGGGTGGTGGATCTCCCCTTCGCCTTCTCCGATGCCGACGCCTTCTTGGCACGCTCCAGCGCCGCCGTCTTCTCCTTGGCCATGGTCGCCGGCGAAATGCGCGAAGGAAAGTGGTGCGGAGGTGAGAGCGAGCGCGCTGAGCAGAGAGGAAGGAGGCAGAGGGAGACAGGGAGAATGCTGAGGCGCAGCACAGAAATCCCCACCGGGCGCATTTATAAGGTCTCTTCCGAGTGACTGACATGTGGGCCCGGTCGATCTAATCATATCTGGGAGCAGTTATGAGGACTGGATACGTGGCGAAAAAGGCGGCGCGGAGATCGAGGCGTCTATGCCCCGTCCCATCCGAACGCCACGGTCTGCCCCGCTTCGCGCGCGCCCCCAAATTTCGCACCCCGCGGAATCCGCGGGCAACAAATCAGTCTGTCAGACACGGTGTTTCCGGCGATCCGTCGCTCGGAGATCGTCGAAGCTCGAAAGATCACTCGACGCAAAAATAGAATGGATCGAGTCGACCGAAGACAAATTGCTCCCTGTCAACGAAGAGATTTTTGATCCAGAACAGCACACAACTAGAGCGCAAAGGTTAATCGAAAAACGACATCAACGCCTTCTTCACTCGAAGCCTCAATCCATTCGGGGGCTAATGATGGGGTTAAGTACCTAGGGTAGGGTCACGGACCTGTCCCAAGTAACTTACCATAGGACATCCCTAGAAGAGGTCGCCTTCCAGTCGACCAACGAGTACACACTCGACTGGCTTGAAGGACTCGACCACTAAGACTCACTCGACCACCAGGAGGTCAAGAGGCACTCTGCACCACAACGGTCTGTAATTAAGTAGACTTTATGATAGTAAAGGCACTTTATGTGGGGCGTTACCAGTAACGCCCCAGACTTAACTCACCTTAAACCTTCTCCTACGTGGGCTGGCTGGGGTCCTGGCGCACTCTATATAAGCCACCCCCCCTCCACAGGCAGAAAGGTTCGGCACCTTGTAATCCATACATTCATAATCCACTCGACCGCCTCCGGGCTCCGAGACGTAGGGCTGTTACTTCTTCCGAGAAGGGCCTGAACTCGTACATCCTTTGTGCTTACAACCTCTCCGTAGCTAGGACCTTGCCTCTCCATACCTACCCCCCACTCTACTGTCAGGCTTAGAACCACGACAGATACATAATGCCTTTGGTAAATTGTATCCTCTCCTTTTGCCAACCATGCTCTGCTTTTGAGCTGGTGATATCTACTCTTGAAGGTTGTGGTATATGTTTCCACGATACCCTAACGGGTTGATCCGATGCCTTCCTTTATATGTGTGAACTCGGAAGTTTTCGCGAGTCATACTCATCTGGTATTTCACCAGGTAAAACTTTCAACACTAATGCCTTTATCAAAGCGAATAGTGAATGGAAGGTTATACATTGAAGAAGTGGGAATCGACCTTGAACCTTGCGTTCATGCCCAGGGACACGATGTATAACTTATCATGGAAGCTGCTCGTAAAAATAATTATTCCTTTGGTATAAGTTCATCTTATATCTGGGATCTGGCCTTTTTCAATCGTGGTTCCGACCTTGTTCTCTTTTAAATACCATTTCTCGTGCAAGTTTTAGCACTTGTCTTCTGTAGAGCAATACCCCCGTCCAACCTCTACTTTGATATGTCATCGAGTATTACCCCCTGGTATCTCGAGATTATCATGGAACAGCATAACTTCTTATGAGTTCTTCATCAAGTGCTACCTTCCCACTGAATCCAATTTTTCACGGGCTCTGAGTTATTAAACACTCAAAGACACCGATAACTGAACCGAGTCTGCATTACGGTTCAACGACACTTGATAATCTTCTTTAAGTACGAGTTTGTACCCGATCACCTCATTCCTAGCCAGATCGGCTATATCATTATCATGCTAAATTTTAACTGTGCTACCCGGTCCTTCTTCTCGGAGCACAATTTTCGACGATGAATTAACCTTACGTCGATCCTCATCGGCATATCATTTCGCCTTGAACAACAAGCTTGGTTTCGAGTTTGTGTCGTACCCTTGGTTCCAATAACCTTTCACTTCATCATTACTTTGACTTGATGTCGTCGCCGATCGATTACATCTTCCTGAACTCTCTCGACAAAGGTGTCGTGATCATCAACATTCCGAGCTCATCCAGGATATCAATTGAATTTATGATGAGAAATACCATCCTTGCCCTCGATGAATTGTATTATCATCGACCACTTTATTGCCTTCCGTTCAACACAAGTTGTTCGTGTTTTGTGTAAACCTTGGGATCCCTGCTACCCAGCAGTTGATCTTCCTTACCTCGGAAGTATTACCATC
>NC_057803.1:538621300-538624264 GCF_018294505.1 Triticum aestivum
TAATTAATTAATTAAGCAATTAATTAATCTAGTTAATTCCGGATTAATTAACCCTAATCATTAGTTAAATTAATTGGGTAATTAATTAAACTAATTAATTCTGAATTAATTAACACTAATCATTAATTAACTTAATTAACTAAGGTTAGTTAAACTTTGATTAGGTTAATAAGTTAATAGTGAATGACATGCGGGACCCACCTGTCCGGGTTGAATTAGTCAACCCTGTTGACTGATGATGTCAGCATGACATCATGCTGATGTCATAAATGCAATTTCGAAATTAATTAAATAATTAATTAAATTCCTGAAATTAATAAAATCTTTTAAAAATCATATCTTTTAATCCGTAATCCGGATTAAAATATTTTCAACATGAAAGTTGCTCAGAACGACGAGACGAATCCGGATACGCGGTCCGTTCGTCCGCCACACACCCCTAACCTATCGAACCCGCAACTTTCCCCCTCCGGCTCCTCTGCCCGAAAACACGAAACACCGGGAATACTTTCCCGGATGTTTTCCCCCCCTTCACCGGTATCACCTACTACCGCGTTAGGGCACACCGAACACCGCGTATTGCCTTGTTATATTTTGTGATGCTTTGTTTGCTCTATATTCATTATTTCTTCCCCCTCTTCTCTCCGGTAGACTACGAGGCCGACGCTGCTGCTGCCCAGTTCGACTACGGAGTTGACGACCCCTCTCTCTTGCCAGAGCAACCAGGCAAGCCCCCCCCCTTGATCACCAGATATCGCCTACTCTTCTCTATACTGCTTGCATTAGAGTAGTGTAGCATGTTACTGCTTTCCGTTAATCCTATTCTGATGCATAGCCTGTCATTGCTGCTACAGTCATTGATACCTTACCCGCAATCCTAAATGCTTAGTATAGGATGCTAGTGTTCCATCAGTGGCCCTACACTCTTGTCCGTCTGCCATGCTATACTACTGGGCTGTGATCACTTCGGGAGGTGATCACGGGCATATACTATATACTTTACACTGTTACATTACCTGTGATACTGTTCGGAGTTGGGGGCTGAAAGGACAGGTGGCTCCACCCCGGTAGAGGTGGGCCTGGGTTCCCGACGGCCCCCAACTGCTACTTGTGGCGGAGCGACAGGGCAGGTTGAGACCACCTAGGAGACAGGTGGGCCTGGTCCTGTTCGGCGTTCGCGGATACTTAACACGCTTAACGAGATCTTGGTATTTGATCTGAGTCTGGCTACGAGCCTATACGCACTAACCATCTACGTGGGAGTAGTTATGGGTATCCCGACGTCGTGGTATCAGCCGAAGCACTTCAGACGTCAGCGACGGAGCGGCGCGCGCCGAATTGGACTGGAACGCCACTAGGCTAGGTCTGCTTTCGGCCGCGTACGCAACGTGCAGGTGTGCTCAGGGCGATGGGCCCAGACCCCTGCGCGCTTAGGTTTAGACCGGCGTGCTGGCCTCTCTGTTTTGCCTAGGTGGGGCTGCGACGTGTTGATCTTCCGAGGCCGGGCATGACCCAGGAAAGTGTGTCCGGCCAAATGGGATCGAGCGTGTTGGGCTATGTGGTGCACCCCTGCAGGGAAGTTAATCTATTCGAATAGCCGTGATCTTCGGTAACAGGACGACTTGGAGTTGTACCTTGACCTTATGACAACTAGAACCGGATACTTAATAAAACACACCCTTCCAAGTTCCACAGACAACCCGGTGATCGCTTTTCCGCAGGGCGACGAGGAGAGGATCGCCGGGTAGGATTATGCTATGCGATGCTACTTGAAGATGTTACTTGGAGATGCTACTTGGAGGACTTCAATCTACTCTCTTATACTTGATGCAAGACGAAGGTGACCAGAAGCGTAGTCTTCGACAGGATTAGCTATCCCCTTCTTATTCTGGCATTCTGCAGTTCAGTCCACCGATATGGCCTCCTTACACATATACCCATGCATATGTAGTGTAGCTCCTTGCTTGCGAGTACTTTGGATGAGTACTCACGGTTGCTTTTCTCCCTCTTTTCCCCTTTCCCTTCTACCTGGTTGTCGCAACCAGATGCTGGAGTCCAGGAGCCAGACGCCACCGTCGACGACGACCCCTACTACACTGGAGGTGCCTACCACTACGTGCTGCCCGCTGACGACGACCAGGAGTAGTTTGGAGGATCCCAGGCAGGAGGCCTGCGCCTCTTTCGATCTGTATCCCAGTTTGTGCTAGCCTTCTTAAGGCAAACTTGTTTAACCTATGTCTGTACTCAGATATTGTTGCTTCCGCTGACTCGTCTATGATCGAGCACTTGTATTCGAGCCCTCGAGGCCCCTGGCTTGTATTATGATGCTTGTATGACTTATTTTATTTGTAGAGTTGTGTTGTGATATCTTCCCGTGAGTCCCTGATCTTGATCGTACACATTTGCGTGCATGATTAGTGTACGATTGAATCGGGGGCGTCACAACCCCAAACATAAGCATTGCATAAGCATCATATTCCATTCAACTAGGACTATTTTTGGGTATTTTGTTAAACCCCAACCCTATTTTAATTTGTTATTTTATAAAATGGTGAATATCTAAACCCTTGTCCCTTTTAGTGTTTTAGTCCAAGAGTCACCTCCACACTTGGCACCAGGCCTTTTAGTGAAATTTGGGAGCTACCCAAATTATTTCACATTTTTATCCCTCCATCATCACCCACTTGTAGTTCAAAACACATTTATTCAATAAATTAAGTTATTTTCTAAATAATAATTAATGAACTCCAAATGGTTTGATTATTGTTGTGTGACCTTGTAGTGTAGAGAGGCCACATATAAGATTTTATCCAATTCAGAGTTCATTTTATACCCTAATTAATTTATTTTCGTTTGTTGCAACCATTTAATTAATAAAATAGTTTAATTTAATAGTAAAATTGTCTAATGGGTCGGCACATTTCTGTTCATAGCCAGCCCACCAAGCCCCACCTATGAAAGAAA